>NW_026623259.1:3030664-3039931 GCF_030028575.1 Malurus melanocephalus | reverse complement strand
CACAGAGCTGATGCAGAACTCCAGAGGTTTTAGCACAAGACACTGAAAACTAAATAAATAACAATCTTGAGCATTTGCTTGCCTGCTTCTGCAGGAAAACCCCATAACTCACATCTGATTCGTGATCTTGACCTTGGTTGTGCAACACCACCTTAAAACTTTCAATTGACTGCTGTGAAATACAAGACTGGAATGTTTAGGCTTGCACTTTGTRAAATAATTTTTCTTGAAACAAATAACATTTCTAAGTTTTTCTGTCTTTCCACTTCCACTGTACTTACTCTGTGTGACTTCAAATATCTGCTCTGCAGCTTTTTGTTGCATATGCCTCCAATATAGTTGGCATGAAGARATTTTTTAAAAGCTGACTTTAATTTACTGWTGCTGCATTGCCCAGATCAATATTATTGCATTTGGAAACTCTGTCCTGCCATTAGATTTACCAACCAGAAAACGGAGACCACTAAAAAGCTTGACTTCAATTCACATTTCTAATAAATCGTCTACAAATGTGGATTATGATGCAGCATTTTTTTTTGTTGTTCTTTTGAAATACTAAAGAGATTCTCCAGTATTTCACAGCGACTGTCACATATAATCTTTCAGGGTGGGATTAAATAATTATGTATGTCTTGCAGCAATTTTAAGCTAATGCTTTCCACTTTACTCTTGAAAATAGATGCAAAAGGTGTAATGGGACTGCCCAGGACTGAAGCAATCAGAATCTGGCCTATAACATATTTTATAAAGTTTGTTACCTTCTCTTTGTATATTTAATTTTCTGAATGCCATAAACCAATGAATGTGTTAAGAAAATCACCATCCTATATTAATGTTTAAATTTGTCACTTTGGTCACAGAGGGTATATTTCCTGGCTGTCACTCAATAATAATGGTTGAATTAAAACAAGCAGGTGCCAAAAAAACACTTCTGAAAACTGCCTCTGATTTTCCTTTCCATTAATCCAGGATAACTACTTCTGCTTTTTTTCTTTACCTGCATTCTCAGGTCATGGTCCCCTTTGGCATGTCCTCTTTTTTCCTTTGGCTGYAAAATCACTCAGCTTCATCCAGGGAAAGAGGAGGACTGAGAGGAGAAAGTTATGGAAGTTTGATACTTGTGTTATTGTGGTGGTACCTCTGATCACTCTTCACCTATAAATATAATTTCTGTATGATGAACAAGCACATTGTGCTGCTGTGTAACAAAATGATGGACTCATTCTTCTCCCCCTTAAAATACATTTTGTTTTGATGTTATCTTATTGAAGAAATGTTTTAGAGTTACGTGAAACCTTCTCATTATAATTTTATATATTCATCTCGAAACAAGCAGAAATTGTTTTTTTTTTGTTCTAGTAGCTAACAATTTGTTGTGTTTAATATACTTGTATTTGCAGTGAATACCTGGAGTGCTTTTCTTTACTTTTACTAGCTTTTCAGTATCTTGGGTGGGTTTTTTGGTGAAGGGAGACAACACTTAATGATAATTTGTAATCATCAAAACATGACCGTGAAATGCAAACTCCTAATGCATATTCCCCATCTGCAGAACTGAAAGGAATCAGCAAGATATGAAAAGCAAGCAAATCTTTGTTGCATTCAAATCCAGTGACCATAAATCTGATACTGCCTTTAAATTATATCCTGGATTTTCCCAATAGATCTGTAAATGTCTAAATAGGTTCTGCAAACAGAAGTACGTAGCTCTAAGGTTAAAGGAATGCAATTTTTTATTATGCCTTTTAGAGCATTTATAATTTCTTTGCAAGAGTWATTGGACTCCAGGCACTTATATGCCATATGGATATATAGATTCCCTTCATATGAAAATTCCAATATAAATACCACCATCTTCTTCTCTTTGGGTCATTTGGCCTGAAAGTTTTACATATGCTGTCCAATATTAAGTTACAAATCAATAAAATGGCTTGCAAATTATCTCAYTGCTTCAATGAGGTAATTCTGCTTAATTCTGCTGCTTTCCATTCAACTTGAACTGGTATGTCTTCGTTTTTTTTTTAAATTTATTATTTCAGTGACATTACAATGGAATGGTAATCTCAATGAAATGATTAATCATTCATTTTTGGTTGGCTTGGTGTGGTGGTTTTTGTGGGGTTTTTTTTTGTTGGTTTTTGTTTGTTTGTTTGTTTGTTTTTTGGGTTTTTTGGTTTTTTTTGGTTTTTTGGGTTTTTTTTGTTTGTTTGTTTGTTTGTTTGTTTGTTTGTTTGTTTGTTTTTTGGGTTTTTTTGTGTGTGTGTGTTTTTTAACCTGGAATTCAGAGCTTTAAACTCAACAACAAACTTCATTGGGCTCCGAAAAAATGGTGCTGAGGTTCCTTTCTTTGCAGTCAGTGTTTTGCTACATGTCACAGCAATTCATCATCTGCAGTGACTGACAGAAAGGATAAATTACAGGTTCTTTCTCACTCTCTTTGGCAGACACACACAGAGAACCTTTATCTCCATCTAGAAAATGTGCTGTGAAAAAAWTTTGTCACTCATGTTAAATACTTGGTTTTAATTAGGAAGATGCTCAGTGTAGTAACAAGAAGACTGAATTTGACTTTTTGGCTTCTGGTTCTTAGGATGTTTACTCAAAATACAAGTTCTGCTACAGACTCCTCTTGGTTCACACCACARTTATGCACCTAAATGGCTTTACAGAAATGTGATCAGAACTTGAGTGATGGAACACATCTCACAGAGTGGCCCTTTGAGAMGGTAATTTATCAGTTTCCCTGTTGGTTATTCAGCCTCCCTCTGTGGCCAGTAGATTTTACTGAGATGTGTGTGAACAATGAGTGTTTGGCTCATTCAAATTCCTGTTTGTCATACAGACAAATCCTGGCAGGTCTGGGGCCACCAAAAATGGATGTAGCCAGATGAGCCAGATGAGTGCTCAGGTCCTCCTGCTCCTGGGGTTCCTCTCGAGAGCAGCTGTCTTCCCCAAMAAATTATCTCACATCAGCTGCTTTGTGGTACCTGATGTTTGCATGTTCTTCCCTGCTGTGTATAATTTAGGACTTTCCACTCAATCTTCCTTGGAGTGCTGTAACACDGAGTGCTGACCTTGGTGTACATTTGATTGGTACAAGAAGCTCAGGGAGTCGCTCTGTCAGAGACAAATTTTACCTGAAAACTAGAAAAAGTGATTAAATGCTGAGCTCTTCCTTGCCTGTAGATGATCTCTGTGTTTTATGCTTGATTCTCTTTTAATTTGGTCCTGATGAATTAGGTTTTATAATTTTTTTTTTATTATCCTTTTTATTCATTTTTTTCTGAAGATGGTGTGGGGTTTTGGTGGAAAATGAGGACATAACGTTTAACTGTACTGGAAAATTCAATTATAGGAACATCTTGACCTTTTTTGATACATACCACTTCTCTTCTTTGAATGGTGTTGTGAGTTGTTTAAATGTGCATGTTATTGATCCACTAATAAAAGGTTGTGGTTTTGTCCAGTAAAGAGAATTTCTGTCAGCAGAAGTCATAGAGGTTTGAAGTAAACAATGGCTTGTGACTTTTGCCTTTCAAATCCTAAAACTCAGTTATGGTCAGGATGACAAACACTCATTCCTAGGCTGGACAGCAAGTACTAGTTTTATTTTCTTTTACTTCCCAGTCTCTAGTGGTTTCTATCTGTTTTCCTTTTGCTTCTTCTACTTTTACAACAAGTTATCAAGACCCACATCCTAAGTCTTTGCAGGAAGGTCATGATGATTGAGAATTTGATGAATTACTTCTTGTAATATGATTTAACTTTCCAAGTATTCTTCATTCCTCCAGTGTTTTTCTCCTCACTTGYTCCATATGTTCACTTTCTGTCATCACCAGCTGTCAGAAATGTTTTTGGCTCTTGACTCCAAGATATGTCCAGTTACAAGTGTTGTGTTCTAAGGCTGCACACTTCTTGAAATACAATCTTGACTTTTATTTTTCCTTTGCCAGTCTTGCTGTTCACTTAACTGTGTTACTTGGTAGTAGGATGCGACACTGTTCACTGCATCTGAATGAAATTCTTCTACATATCTGAGGAGTATTTTTCTCTGGGTAAATTACAAAGAAAGGGAATAATGGCACACAATAGAAAGAGGCATCCTGTGAGAATGAGYAAAAGAGATGGGACTGAAAAATGTGAAGAAAAATAAAGCAAAGCTGTTTAAAAAGTAGTGATGGACTAAAAAGAGGTGGTCACAAGAAAAAGGAAAATGAGTTTTAATTTTTAGATGATCATGGAATAAAAGTCCACTCTCCAGCAGAACCTTTTGATTTCTAAAGACTGAGAGTAGTTACTTGGTGTTCCACCAATGCTTTGGTCATTACTGTGTTCTTAGTTAATCTTAAACCAAAAGTCTCTATGTTTATTTTATTTTCTCTCCCCCAGTATTTTGTAAATCCTTCTACTGAACTGATTATGAGAAAATGACATAACTACTTTTTTTTTTCTTTTTTTTTTTTTTTTTTTTTTTTTTTTTGGCAAATTAAAGGAAGTTAAATCGTTTGTCATGGTACTGCCACAGATGAGAGATTAACCACTGCCTCTCCAGTCTCTCTTGCCTAAGGTTAACTTGTGGGGATTTTCTAGATCCCAGCCCAAAGATTCTTGKCTCTTCTACTACTAAATAATCCCCATCAGTCCAAATGTTAACAGGTCTATGCTGTGGTTGTGAGCACAATTCTGAGCAACAAGTTGTATGATTCAAGTATTACACCAGTGAATTTTTTTATACAAGGTGTCAAGCTGATTTGGTTCACAGCAAGACACGAGAAAACAGATCTTTGGAAACCAAAGAAATGCACCAGTWCTGTCTCTTCACTGTGGAGAGAAAGTGTTCTCTACTCATCAGCTATTCTGTAGTGGCTGCCACACACTTGGCTGTGGACACTGATCTGTAGGTGTTTATATAGCTACATAAAAACAGTTGAAATTCTTCCAGCGAATTGCATTTATTTTCAAAAAGCTGTGGAGCTGGAGCAAACAGCAAGATTATTCAGATGAAGGAAAAGARAGGTATTAAGTATTGGAATAAAAAGCTGGTTTGAAATGCAGATATGTGCTCAGTCTGAAGAGTCTTCTGCAGCTGATTTGGACCAGAGACTATATATTCAATTTTGAAAATTCAATGAACGTCCTTATCRCTGAGCTGTTGAGTGCTCTGAAATATCGGCCATAAATGGAACAAGTGTAAATGCTCCTTCAGACAGCTTCAGATAAACAGCTGAATTGGATGCCTTTCTTCTTGTTTTGACAAGAAATCTCACTCTCAACTGCTCCTGTTATTAGGGGTATTTATTCTGTGCATGCCATGAAGGATTTGCTGTCCCAGTGGTTACAGAGCTCACCTGGGTCAAACCTCTGCACTCCATGAGGCTGAGATCAGGCATTAATATGTCCCCCACTTTGTGGTAAATGCTTTAAGTGCCTCCTCTGAAACAGACATTTACTTCAACCTTAGGAGACCTTAAATTTCTCTCTCTGCAGACTGTGAAAATGTTCMCAGCCTAGGAAAATCATTTCTCATCCTACTAGACAGCTGAATAATCTGCCTCTGCATTCTGACCTGGAAAACATGATCTGAAGAGTTGCTGTGGGTTGGTGTTTCCCAGCACAGTGAGCAARGCTAATCCAAATGCCTCACTTAACCTTTCAGTTTAGGAATTTACTGCTCTTTGTCTGACAGGAGTCCAGTTAACCCTTCCCCTTTGGGATTGACACTGTTAATGGAATTAATCCAGCTGTGCACAGTCATTGCCACAGGTGCTGTCTGGTTTATCCTAGAGCATGACGATTCAAAGGAGTGAACTCTTGTCCTAGAAAGAGCAATTATTTACTGTTGAATTCCTATCATTTTATAAGAGAAGTTTTCCTGAAGTGGGATTGAATCAGGAAAAGATTGTCAAGCTGGCAAGAAGCAGAGAACCAAACAGCAAATCAATTCTTTTAGTCACTATTATAAAGTTTAATTCTCTTTTTCAGTACAAAATATATCAARTGGCARTCTTTCTCCAACTTCCATTAGCTGKTTTTAAATGGTGTCGTTAGCAGAAGAGGAGGTCAGATGGAAAATCAAGAGTGAAAGCTATCTTAGCTCAGAACTCCAGGTAAAAGCTGAGATATAGTTATATATAGCACCCCCAGATTACTGAGCAAAGGGCTGAGCCAGGACAGGAGGAAGCATCTCCTGGCTATTCCCTAAGTGATTTTTTTTTTTTTTTTTTAGTAACCAAATCTTCTTTCTCCATCTCTCTGTATAATGGCTGAGTTTACTCCCATTGTAAAATGTCAGAAGGTTGATAATTGGGTTATTATTTTTTTGAGCACAGTCAAATCTCTTAATTCTGGAAAGAATTCAGACATTCTTTAAATTAAAACAAAAAGGCAAAGGTTAGGGGAATTAAAAATAGTTGGCTTCTAAGGARCTTAYAAGCTATGTGRCATTTTCTGRCAATAACTCATGTTGTCAAACAGCCTGTGGTRSCAGATAGCTGGAACTTTCCAAAAWRGTGTGACAGTTCTGATGGAAGCCTCCCTAGATGAACTCTTCATACTGGATCAACCATTTTACAGTTGTGGTGGCACTCACCAGCAGCTCAGCTGCAAATTTGTAAAGAGCTAAGTACAAGGATAGATAAATTCCCAACTAAATGAATCAGAGGGACTTGGAGTCTCCAACATTTGTGTAAATCCAGTCATATCTGATAGCATTTTAAGGTGTAGGAATATCCCTATTGATGTATGCTACTTTCTACTTCAGTGTTTTTAAATCTGAAAAGGTTTTTTTAGATAATCACTTAATGTTCTGGTGCATTCCAGAGTTGTTGGTTTGTGTTCTCCATTAGGTTATTATTGCTGATTTTGTCTGTTGGTTGTGTGGATGTGCTGTATGCTTGTGTGCCCAGGTTCCTTCTCCTCATCCTTCATTTCTGAGCTGATTGGTTTATTTCTGCCAGTGGTAGGACAGTGGAAATTAAAAAAAAAAAAAAAATAAAATTAGTGAGAAAAGAGCTGTACATTTGGAATTTTATTATTTTTTTCTTACATGAGTAAATAGTAGGGATCACTCAAG
The DNA here is from genome assembly GCF_030028575.1 of Malurus melanocephalus. Classification (NCBI taxonomy): domain Eukaryota; kingdom Metazoa; phylum Chordata; class Aves; order Passeriformes; family Maluridae; genus Malurus; species Malurus melanocephalus. The sequence goes on along the minus strand of NW_026623259.1, from coordinate 3,032,859 downwards.
ACCTCTGTTTCAACATTATTTTAAAATGTTTTCCCATCTTTCATTTGAGACTCACCTTCCACCTTGAATMATGCTGGGCAGTGATCAGTCATGTCTTTTCCCAATGGTTTTGATGTGTGTCATTGCAATGTAGCTGTACATATGGCATAAATTCTAATGTTTAATGAGCAATAAATGGGGAGATGACCTAGAAAGAGAAATAGGAGGAAGAGAAGGATTTTCTCTTTTTTTTTTCAGAGAAAATGTACAGTTTTTCCTTACTATTTTTATACCTGCTTATRTAAATAGGAAATGTCTATTAAGATTGCAAAGACAAGAATTTAGAGTTATGATAAATAATATGGGTAGAAAAAANCCAGTCATATCTGATAGCATTTTAAGGTGTAGGAATATCTTAAGATCCTGATTAAATCTTCAGGCAATTAAGAATATATATGTTGAAATAAATATTTGAAAAAAATTATTTCTTCAAGCATGTACTCAAGTACTGTTTAATAGCCAAAGTTGGATTGTTCAAGGCATAATGAAACCCTCTGTGCTAAAATTAATGGTAACTAATCTGAAAAAGTAAGTTTTTCTAACAAATTTCATTTTACACATGGAAAATGAGTCAGCGATTAAATCCCAAAATTTATGCAAGAATAGCACTGGTGTTTGTTGAACTGAAATGTGAAAGCACCAACTCTGAAGGATCATCCTTGGCTCAGGATCTTTCTAAATTAGAAGGTGGTAAGAGACAGTGCTCCCATCCCATTCTGTGTTTAAGGTATTTCTCAGAGAGGGAAAAATCCATGTTTCACACCTTCAGAATGCAGCAGATTGAAAAAAAAAAAAAAATCACATTAATCTTTCTATAAAGTTTCAAAAAACGTTCAGTATTGATCTCAATTTCTGATATTTATTTCAAAACAAAAACTCAGTACAAACTGAAGATACTTTCTTTGCATCCCTCTTTGAAAATAACTGAAATGAAAGATATTCAGAATGTTTGAGGCTTCTAAGTCTGTTTGTTAATTGAACAACTCAACACTGACACCCAATAGTTTCAGTTCTGCTGAGAATTTTTTTGGGGATGGCCAGGAAAAGCAGTAAAATTTATAATTTATCAAGCTTCTGTCATGCATGTCCCGTTCAAACAATTTGTAATAATAATGTGAATATGATAATAATGAATTTGTGATAATAATGTGAAAGAACTTCAAGTTTTGTCCATCATGTGGAGTCTATTGTAGCCTTCTCAATTTTATATGCAATAAGGAAAATCAAATATCCTCTGTTTCAAGAGTAAGGGTGAAATATGTTCAGCACGGTCCTTTTAATCTGTTGCTATATGAACTTTTAATATTGAGGTATGAAATTTAGGAATTTAAGACTTAAACACTAAAAATTAGAAGAAATTGTATAGTAAATATTTGTTTAAGAAGATCTGAAATGCTTCTATCTTCTCAAGGGTTACTGGAATTCATTCCAGTCAAAGACATCCAGGTGGTAACCTAAAGAAAAATCTAATATGGATTACAGAACTTTACTTGAATAAGCCAGAATTTAATACATAAAATGTAGAATAGGAGCTGAAAGGCTTCATATATTAATGTGCCTTCAAATGCATCTCCACTAAAATGGTTTTCAGGAATTTTGGGAGGGAAGAGTTAGTTATATTCCAGTTAAAATAATTCAGTGAGGTAATTGAAATATTTAGTGACAAAAGAGGGCAGAATGAAAAAAAAAAAAAAATGGAAACTTGTTAAAAGAATGGATTAATACCTGAAAGTACCAGTGGGGATCTAAATTAAAAGTGCTTTCAAACTTGTCATGTCAGTCAATTGAAATCCAGCAAAATCAGGCTCTTAATGATAGGATAAGAAGTAAATATTAATGTATGTTTTCCAGATCAGAACATTTTAAACCAGAAGCTCAGTAGACAACTAAGTCAAAGCTGCTTTTTAAGTGAATCTAAGTCCAATTAAGTTTGCCTGGATTAGTCAGGGAAAAGGGAGGGAAAAAGAAATCCTTATGGATGTACTGCTAAGCAAATCCAAATATGCTACTGTTTACTTCAGTGTTTTTAAATTTGAAAAGGTTTTTTTTTAGATAATCACCTAATGTTCTGGTGCATTCCAGAGTTGTTGGTTTGTGTTCTCCATTAGGTTATTATTGCTGATTTTGTCTGTTGGTTGTGTGGATGTGCTGTATGC
>NW_026623259.1:3024623-3028991 GCF_030028575.1 Malurus melanocephalus | reverse complement strand
TGTTGTAATGTAGGTGATGAACAAAAATGTGTGTTTAGAGGAGAAAGGAATGTTGAAATTTTGTGGTATTAGGATACCCATCTCAACATGATGTTTCAGCCAAAAATGGATATTTCAGGTGAAATAGAGGAATCAAGCTCTCATATTTAGTGCTCCCTGCTTGCAGACGTATTTTAAGTCAAATTCTTCCAGAGAACAGAATGGTTTGTTTGTTTGTAGCAATCCTCACCAAACTTTTTGTTCAAAAACCTTGTACAATCCCTGCTGGAGTCTTTGCAATCTTCCAACATCTAAAGCCTTCTTTGGAAGGGTGAATGCCCAAAAGTCAGCCTTTTGTCTTCTTTTTCCTTCTTTCCTATCAACTTGGATGACTGTGTCTATGGTCATCAGCTCTTCTGTGAAGGACAGACAACATCAATCTTTCCCCCTCATGCTTTCCTTGACAATCTTGATTTTTTTTGTCTTTTTATCATTTCCTGCCTCAGTTGCGTTTTGTATTTTTGAAAGAATGGGGAAGATACTGAAAATAGCACCAACTTTGGTGGCTTAAAAATGAGGTGGTCACCAAACTTTTTTGCTCAAAACCTTGTACAATCCCTGCAAAAAGTCAGCCTTTTGCCTTGTTTTTCCTTCTTTCCTATCAACTTGGATCAGTCTATCTATGGTCGTTTGCTCTTCTGTGAAGGACAAACATCAATCTTTCCCCCTCATGTTCTCCTTAACACCCATGATTTTTTTTTATCTTTTTATCATTTCCTGTCTCAGCTGTCTTCTTCAATATGACATGATGTAATAATCACACCACACCTCTGACACATCCTCACTGTGACTCTTTGTCCGTGTTTGAAATTGTGTGGGATAGGAAGGGACAGGGGGTATTTTTGTTCTCCAAAGGTACATTTACCACCAAAGTAGTAATTATGGCTTAAAAAAAGACCCAAAATACTTTGGATGCTGTCAAAATATTTTTCTTAAGTTTCTAATATTCCATTAAATGGCTAAGTTAYATCTCATTCTGTAGCAGAAAGCTGACAATAGACCCCAAATGGATTTAAACAGTAAGATCTGAAAATTATTTCAATAAAATTAACTTCTATTTTGAAACTGAAAGAACGAAAATTTGGGTTTATTGTGCTGTTTAAGGGTTTTTGTTTGTAAATTTGCAAAGCAGTTTCTGACCAGCTACATGATCTTACTCTGTGAAAATGGGCATGAAAATATCTGACAAATACATCGGAAAAATAACCACTGAGAAAAACTAAAGCACAAAAAGATGTCACTAAAGGACATCAAGAATTGCAAGTAGGTTAGTGTTAATAAAAAGGTTGGTAAAGTATGGAGCTAATATTCAGAAGGGGGACAAAAATAGCTGATCCATATGCTGGTGTGGCTAAAGTATTTTCATCGTTTTTCTTAAATTTAGGAGCAAAAATACCACAAGCCATAACTGGGCTGCTATGCAGAGCCAGCCACTAAAAAACACACAAGCCCTCAGCACAGAATACATTAACATTTTCTAATTATAATTTAGAGGCTTTTAAACATCTGCACCCAGTAAACTTCATTCTGGGTACTTAAGAGGTGCCAGAGATCTCTGAAAGCAGTTTGGGGAATAAATGAGGTACCAGAGGATTGGCAAAGGGAGAATTTGCTTTTTATCTTTAAAAAAAGCTGGGAGAGGGGCAAATCTTGGAAGCTGTGGGTTGATTAGCTTCAGTTTACTTCTAAAAAGAAAGGAAAAAAGGTAAAAAAGTCAGTTATTCTTTCCACTACCATGAAAACAAGGAGGTGAATAATCATTATGGATTTAGGTCAATTGATCCAGTTTCCCTCTACAACACATTAATAAGTGCTGCAGAACAAAAGAGAGTGTCAAAACTGCAGTTCTGTTTGCAGGAGTTTTTGCCTTTAAGTAAGTAATGATAACAATTTTAGTAAATCTTTTTCACCTGACATTCTCATAAGCAGCCCAGGGATCCATAGTGTAAATATAATTTGAAATATGCCAAGGTGGATACAAAACTGTCTTGAAAAACATATGGAGAGTAGTTACCAGAAATTTATTACCAAAACAGAAGAATGTATTAAGAGAAGTTTCTTGGAGTTCCTGGATTTGATACCAATCAATACTGGAGTCAGTTTTTAGATGATAGATCACAACCTGTGGTCATTCGAATTTCAGGGCTGCAGGTACGCTGAAAGGAAGAGCAAAAAGTTCAAATGAATTTTGCCAATTTTAAAATATGGTCTGAAAACATTTAAGGGATTTTAATAACTACACAAAAAATGTGAGGTTTTACTCTGACACATGAATAATGTGTCAAAAATGAGCCAGAAGCCCTGCACCACTTAATCCTGTGTTGCCAGTATTATGGTTTGGGATTCAGCATTTCAAGAAGGACAAAAAGCACTTGAGTCTGGGAAGAAGAAGGGTCTGGAAACCACTAATTATGAGGAGTRGCAGAATGACCTGAGGCTGCTGTAATTAAAATGTGATAGAGAATATGAAATCTCCAGTAATACAGAAAAGGTGATTGYGGGATGATTATTCAACTTTTCTTTTTCGTGCAATGAATAACTAAGCTGCAGACCTTSCAGAGGATGAAATACAAACCAAAAACCTTATCAGGTTGGAAAAATTTAAAAATCTTGAAAGTAATGCCAGGAATGTCCAGATCACACTTGCTGTAATTTTGGAGACTTGWGCAACAAGGGGTGGCTCTCTTTCCATATCCAGTTTTTACAGGATTTTTGTAACCCATGTGTCATTGACTGTTGTTGAAAAGAAAAATATTATGGCAGCTGGCTGTTTGGTCTGACACAATCTGGCCTTCTYGATGTTTCTATGCTCTAAAAAGAGAATTATTGTATGTGGACTTATCAAAGAATGTTTTCCTGGCTCACCAGCTTTTGCTTCCAAAGCAGTGACTTCACTTGGTGGCTGGGAAAAAACTCCTATGAGGCAATTGCAGGGAGAAGAACCACTAAAATGAAAAGCTTGTGTAATGAACTGCTAGAAAATATTCAGCCTTGCTGCCAACCTTGAAGACTTTTSAGAACAGGTTAGAAAAATTACTGTCATGAAGGACTGCAAGTATATMTTCTGCTGCTTTGGAGGGGGATAAATAGCAAGATTTCTTGAGTGCCTTCAATCCTCTCAGTCTGTGATGAATTTCTCCCTCGGTTTCAGAGAGAATAGATCACAGACAGGGTAATCAAACCCTCAGAATTTAGGGGATTTTCAGTGAGATGACAAGTGAGTGATGACTTGTCAAACCTGTCTCTGGCCAGCCTCAGTGTTGGCAAAGAGCTCMGTTCCCCTTTCGACACCAAAGTGGATTTCTGYCTWATTCCAAAGTGTGGAGCTGTTTGCYACAAAGCTGTGTGCAATAATCTTAGTCTGAGGATGAGAAGAATTTGGGGCTGAGAGATTCTGCAGTCAGATGTGAAGCTGATGTACATCATCTTTCTATTCTCCTTCCTCTGCAGAAAGAATTAGTTCTGCATTATCCATATAAAGGAGTGGTACAGGTAGGAAGACTCTGCTTATAAATTCCCATTTGTTCCCAAAATGTGCATCACACATAAATTAAATCTTTTAAGATTACTCCAATTATGTTTCTCTCCCTTTTTCTGAGGATTTCTTTTCTGCCTATACTTTCAAGCGACTCAAAGACAAACAATAACTACAGTTGACAATGGATGAACAGTGGTTCACACCTGGTTAACAATTAGAGTACAAAAATATACACTTTAGTTCATTATGGAATCTCAAGGCATAGGAGTGTCAGCAGGAGAATACTTCAGATTAGTTCTGTAGATTCTTAACTGTGCAAATGTGAATTTGCTGTTTGCTTTGAATTTTAATACCCTCGAAAGATTAAATAATATTTCTTCCTTTTGGAAGGCAGAGATTTTATTATAAAACCTGCAGAGGAAATAAACATGAAAATACTCACCTAGGGCCTGCTTTAATTCACATGAAAGCTGAGACAAAAGCTTTTGTTGTCTCTGCTAAAAGTTGGCTTATTGCACAGAGTTTAGTAATTTTCTGAGTCAATTAAAGTGGGACTACTGTGATCCCTTGGGGGGCCTGGCACAAAGATGCAGTTCAGGAGAATGTCTTGCTGCTGGATTTCCACTTGTTCTGCTGARTTTGGCTGTGTGGAACAGCTACTGATGTAGCTTCATGGCAGGTTTTGCATCTCTCCTAAACTGTGCTTTATCATTTCCTTRCATTTATTTCAATTTTTGTGGATGTGAATCTTGCCTGCTGCTGATAATGCCAGCATAGACTGGAAGAGTGTCAGGGTTTAAGGGTTTGTTGCAAGACATCTACAGCTGGATCTGTAATCTTAAAAAAAACAA
>NW_026623259.1:3017061-3024616 GCF_030028575.1 Malurus melanocephalus | reverse complement strand
AAAAAAAAAAACCAAACACAAAAAACAAACAAACAAACAAAAAAAACCAAAAAACAAAAAACCCCAGACGAGCAAACTCCAAAACTCCACAAGGCCAAACACCTTTACACACACACAGAAACCAATAAAACCCCACTGCTGTGTGCATCTTTCTGTAYTATTTGCAAATAGATTTCTCCTTCTCGATCCATGTGTATATAGAAAATTTCAGAACAAATGTGCTCACACAACAAATCCAACACATCCTCCTCTTTCTTCCACTACAATTCTTAAGTAAAAAGTGAAAATAACTTTAGAAAACTTTGCAGTGGGAGCAAATCTGTATGTGCTGGATAATTGGTTTGATATTTGAAGGTTGTTACATTTCATTATTATAATGTATTCCCAGAAATGGTGTATTTATCACAAGCAGCTCACAGCCACAGCTCAGGTRAGAGTTACACACGTGATAATTGTGTGATCAGCTTTATGTTCTGTCAAACTGCACTGTGATTCACAGCCTGTTTTATTTAAAATTCATCAATCACCTCTCTCCTGCACAGGAATGATCACCAGATCCAATTATTACTGATGGTCAGAATAATTAGGAGTGACCACTTCACTGTGAACCCTACAAGGTAATGTCTCAGAGAACTACATCAGTGCACAGCAAACTCAGCAGAAGGCACCCTGATGCTGAATTTAAAATACAGATGTAAACTGTGAAATTATATGGCAAGAAAAATATTGGAGTACAAAATGTTGTAACGCTTGAGAAAGCAAATGGCTGGCCAATCTCTGGGTAGAATATTTCATAAGTTCCTGAATTTCTTATGCCTTCAAGGAGCTAGACTAAAATATTCCTCTGCTGAAATGAGCTGTCTGTGCAATATTGAAAATACTTGGAAAAAGTTCTGCAAAAGCAGAGACTGGCTTTAAAAAAACCACCTGCAGTTCTTATATTTCCTCAAAGATTTGAATTTTACAGGACTCCAAATTTTCATAASCCTTTTCCTGGTCTGAGAGGGACAAGCATGTTTATGTCAATAATGTGAACAACATTGCATATGAAAGTGGTTTTCTTTTACCAAATTAATTGGTGCAATACAGTGYATGCTGGATTGCACACAGGTGCTCTTTTTCTTTACCTGACCCTGGAAAAAATCAGYTGAGGAGWGAGACAAGATAGTTTTACATTTAAAGAAAACTAAAGAGAAATCAGCAGTATTCTACTGATGCTTGTCTAGCTCACTGCATCTGACTGTGCATTTGTGTTGTGGGGTTCCCATGGCTTGTGTTAGAGCTTTATAGGCTAAATAAGAAAAGATAATCTGTTAAAAAATCAGTCACCAATGGTCTTTGTAAATAGCTTCTCTAAAGAACAAAGGTTATATGGTTTGTGTTTGTGTTCCCACTGCTCATGGAATTCTTGGGAATTATTTTTGGTTTGTCCCTGCAGATTCCTTCATCTAAAGGATAAAAAAATGTAATCTTTTTACAACCAGCACGTCAGACACAGAGTTGATATGTCCACAGGAGTGGGATGTATCTGGACCTGTTGAGGTGTTTCAAGCAGAACAATTCATTACCCAGGAGCTCCAATCTGTCCCTGCTCAGCTGTGATAGGGGGTTTGAACCATCCATGGACAGAAATGTGTTTTCTCCTATTTGAGACAGTTCATGGTTTTGCAAACTGCTGCAGAGGGTGGTGTTGGCATTCACCAGAAAACTTCCCAGAAACCTTTAGTACAGGAGAAATTCAAATTCAGGTCCCTCCAGCCCACCCTGTTTCACCAGACATGAATAAGCAGTAATTTGAGGTGCAAACACTTTTTTCTTTTCCGTGGATTTTTATGAAAGAGTRAGCTTTCTGATGGGAATGACTAATGATGGCAATTTGGAGACAGTTATGTAATTGCTTTTTTTTGAAATATTTTCACATCGAGTTTTGTGAGCATGGAATTACTATTGGCATATTTTCTGCTTAATAAGTAATTCTTCAAGACATTGCCTAACCAATTAGACAATCAGTTATGCATCTCTTGAGAGCAATAGTGGTATAAATAATGGAATCCTCCAGGTATGATGCTGAAAATGGATTGGCAACTATTCCTTACTGTATTTCAGAATTGCTCGGGGTGCTGGATGCCTTTTTGCTTGCTAWCAGAGGGCAAAATTATTTGATTTATTATTGCTTTTGCCTAAGCACAGCTAATGAGCATTCTTATGTAGGAGCACAATGGTTTAGAGACATTATTGTGGTGTGTAACTGAGTGGCTGTCCACCTATTTTATGCAGATCTAACAAATTCTTCCTTGTTTGTATATAAAATTTTCATATTTTTAAGTTTCCATCCAAAGGAAAAAGGAAATTGGATATAGCATTTCCTTCCACAATAGAAATTAAGGACAGAAGGTATGCCTGGTGATCTCTGATTGGAATTTTGACCTTAAATATTCATGAAAATGGGTGCCTGCTTGCCTAGTTCCAGGCCATACTCCCATATGTGGGGATGAAAGGTCAGAGAACAGATCATTGTCTGGGGTATTAAAAGGAACATTTCCTGCCCTGCCATAAAATCTGGAAAGGATTCAGTTGTGCAAATGCTGAATCAGTGGTTTACACCCTCTAGCAGTAATTCCTGWAGATGCTAAAACACTTTGCCAGAAGAATTACTGCTGGCTGGAGACTCAGAACCCTAAATTCATGGAGTTGCAAAGGGGTTCTGTTCATCTGTGGGAGCTGTTTCTTGTGAATGATCACCTCCTAAACCTTCTCTAACTCCTCCCTGCCTCATTTGAACGAGGAGTTGGACCAGATGCCCTCCAGAGATCYCTTTCAGCCCACATTCTTTAAGCTTTTATGATTTCTAAGTGCATGGGTATGCATAAAGCACTTGGAGTCTTTACAAGTGTGAATGGATTTCTGGGCTGAAAGAGTTTCCAGGAGGAAATGACACCCACAGMATCTTCTGGGAGATGATGTGCAGGGGTTTACTGGTGAGGAACAAGCTCAGGAGTGGTTTTTGTCAGAAAGGAACTTGAGAAGGTAATTATAGATGAGGAACAGAAAAAAAGGAGAGGAGGATATGACTTGACAATGCACAAGGCAATTTTCTGTTCTAAGGACAGAAATAATCTCACCACACATTGGAGTAGCTGTCTAAAGGTGAAAAGAATTAAGATAGTTTTCCAGACTCCTTCTTTAATCAATAGATAGATAATATTTTAGAGGACAACTTGTCCTGTGTTAGAACAGAGGTAAGTAGGGATAGTCACTGATAATAAGATTTGTTAGCATCAAAATAATCTTTTCAATAACAATTTTTTTTTTTCCTTAACGGCGATATCCATGCCAAGTGTTGCATTTAATTTAAAATATTTTATAATGTTAACTTGATTTCAGTTTCAATTTATTTAAGAATACTGCTAATCTAAGTTGTAGAAACAAATGATTCAATGACARATTTGAAGGTGGAAGTCTTTGGAAGGATTTCTACTCCATAAGCCTCCTAAGTTCTTTTTCTTTTGCTTGGGTAATATTGGGAAGAGATGATAAATTCATGTCTAGTAGTTTATTAGGTATTTTATACATAATACATGTACATATATAAAAATTATAAAAAATATAGAAATATAAAAATAAATAAATAAATGTATTTATTCCGCTTCTCCTCAGCTATTTAGAGACTTGGATAAGGTCACCCCTGAGCCTGAGTGCACAGATGCTCCAGTCCCTTCATCCTCTGTGCAGCTCTTCACTGACAACTGTGTGAAAAAAATGGTAGCTTGAAGAAATTGGTACTGCCATAATATTTTAGTGTTTTAGATGATGTTTTCGGATTTTGTTTATTTGTTAAGTAAAATGTGTGATCAGTATTTATTCAAGGTTGAATCATTTTGAGTTGCACAGCTTTCTCTGAAWCACATCTGATGAYTATCTTGCAGCTAAAAAGATTAATAATGGACAAATGATTAAATCCACAAAGTAATAACTGCTTAGGATTAAAACAGGTGTATTATGGATACTACCATATGTTTTGGACAGAACTTCCCTCAGAATTCCTATAAATTTSTCCTGGCATTAAAAAGTAAACTGTCTCTCATCTGCAGCAATCTGACATGCTCAGATAACAGATGGCTTACCGGTTCTTCTCCCTCCATAAAGAAGTGCGAAAAATGAAGTGTATCATCTATTATTTTTCTGCGCCCTTTTTTATCACTTTCTGACTAAACAGAAAAGTGATGTATTGCGGGCCAGTTGCCCACACTGTGACATTTCAGATGTGATTATCAAAATGCAGCAGGCTGGGGTTGAGGTTTCTCAAATGAATGTGACAGGAGTCAGCATTTCACAAGTGCACACTCTGTAATCTCAGTGCTTAGAAATTCCCTGGGTTGTTCATGTGCCACAGCGGAATTCCTGCAACTCTGGGGCACAAATTTTAAAATTTCTTAATCTGTACAAACYTATCTTGGGGACTTCCTGAAATTATTCTTAGGAAGTGTGTTTTAAAGGCAGCGAAGTTGGCAGACTGAAGGTTTTGTCTAAGCTGAAGTTTAACCACTTTTTGTACAGTGTTCCTCAGTAGCTGCTGTTTTCCTTAAGCAAATCATCTTTAAATTGTGCAAACTTTTATCAAAAACTGGATGATTTATCAACCTCTGTTTGCATATTGGTCATGTAATCATTCAAAAGAATTTGTGGTGACTGTCAAGAGCCTGCAGACCCCAGAAAGCATTAGAATCACAAAAAAATCACTCAGGCTGGTACACCAGAAAGTAGAAAAATCACAGTCTTTGAATATCGTTCAGAAGCAGCTTCTATCACTTCTTGAGGGAAGTTAAAGCCACAAACTACAGGAGGAGAGAATTCCCTGTTTCTTGGGTTATTCTTGTGTCTGACCTCCAGGTTACAGAATTTCCCAACACAGATCTGATGCATCCGTCGTGGTGTTGAAAATACAAAGAGTATCTTTTGTGTTTATTCAGGTGAGCTGCTTACAAGGCAAGCCAAGGGCTGTCTGTGCACATTCCTGCCCAGCATCAGTCTGACTCATGTGCTGACCTCCTTGCAGAGACCTGGCTCTGTCTGTGATTGTGCCACAGACAGAAACATCTCATCTGTTACTCTCTWGAAGCTGCTACTGATGGATCTTTCCCTACTGAGTTTTTTAGSKTTTTTTTGTTTGTTTCTCAAACTCCATCTGTTGCTTGGCATTCCCAAAGAAATATTTTCCAGCTGTTTTTGTGTCAGAGGTCTGAGGGGTTATGAGGGAAATAACCAGTGAACCATTGCTATAATTGAGATTTCTTTTTAACCCTTTTATACACAGTTCTTTGTGCTCACTGCTGAGCAGTGCTCAAACACAAATCTTTTTGCATAACCCTATTCAGTTTGWRGTTTTRTTGCATCTTCCAAGGGAGAYGGACTTTCTTCTGCTTCAGTTTATTCAAAAGAGATTTTTGAAGCATATTTAATATCTAATATTTAATCCAYAGTGGAGTGGATGAGTTGGAGCACCCAGGTGATGAAAGTACCAAAAACTCACCRAGATCAACTGTGACTGTAAGTTAAAGTCACCTGTGGGCCATTTTAATCTTTCATTTGTCTTCATTTGCTCCTTACAGGATGAAGGCTTTTGCATTGAGCTAACACTGATATTATTTTAATTGTTTTTGTCAGCAGGGGAGGTCATTCTAAGAAGAGTCAGACACGAGTTGGTGCCAATTTCTTATGTCAAACTGAGTAGCTTTTATCTTTTAAGCTTTGATTAAAATATAAAAGCACATATGTAATTCTCCCATTTTAAGCTAGAAATGAGTCAAGACATGTGTAAAGGTTGTCCATTGCTTCCAAGTGTCCAGTATTATTCCATGGTAAAAAATTATTTCAGATATCTTCTGCTAAGCAGAAATTCTGCAAAAGCTAAATTTCCTTCCAGGAATAAAACAAACTCCGACAGCCAAAGAAGTCAGGAAAACACWTTTTTTTTTTTTTATTTTTAAATGAACTATAGCAAAGTAATGCTATAGATTTATATTTAAATGGAAATACCTTCTTTAATTCATTAAAAGAGCACAATTGGACTATTCAAAGTCATATGAAAATGTGGTTGTAAAACACAGAGCTCTCTGTGAATATCCATCTGTATCATAAGTAACAGGTTTCTATTAGTGCTTTAATCCAACACCAATTTTATGGAAACACTGAGCTTTCTATAATGATTTGGATAAACTGATCTGTGACATTGAGGAAATCCTGACTACAACCAAAAAAGCAATATTTCAGGAAGATGCTGATCTACTAAAAGCATAAAATAAGGGTAAGATAAGACAAATTGTTCATGTGTCCTCCCTTACCTCAGGAATAACTGGGCACCTAATTAATTTTCTGCATTTTAACAGCTTGAGGAAATACAGTCTTTAACCTTATGTTTTGTTCTTGATGTAACGTGTACTCTACAGCTACTTTGACAATAAAATTATAGTTCTGCTTAGATGATGAAGTCTTACAGAAATAGCAATTTTTTCAACTCTTAAATGTAAAGGTTACCTCTGGAAGTGGAATTATGGAGGGTGTATATGCTGTTGAAAGATTTTAAAGGAATTGAGACTTCCATTGGGAGAGAAAGAGGCATTAAGGGATCTTTCCCAGACTTTTTTTCCTATTATAATTGTTTCAATTAAGCATATCCCAAACTACTATGAGCTGTCTTTTCCAAAACTAGTATTTAAAAAGAATGTGTATGAGATTGGGTTTTCCTCGACTTTTTTTTGTTGTTTTTTGGATTTGTTCTTTTTTGGTGGTTTGTTTGGTTTGTCTGTTTTTTGGTTTTTCTTTTTCTTTTTTTTTGAAGAAAAGAGTTGTGTTAAAGAATTCAAAATTTTGCAGCAATCAAAAAATTCTTTAACAACCTTAGTTTTTAGATATAATGGCATAATATACTGTCTACTAAAATCTCTTAAGATGCTGCAGTGCATAYATAAAAATCCAAATTTTGATATCTTTAATTTTTCAGATGCACATATCATAATCTATTTGATTTTACAGTTCAGCAAACTGAGAACATCCATTCTACGCCACTGTGAGAAGCCCATTAGCAGCTGGGGAGCCCAGATTCCAAACATCAGCATTGTAAATTATTAAAGGAGGGTTGTTTGTGCATTGTGATGGGCTGGCATGGTGTGCTTGAACCCATACATCAACAAATTCTGTCAAAATGAGTTATTCATGAGCACTAGGGCAATTTCTGCCATAATTCTTATTTCATCTGAAATCCTGTGGCAGGCAAAATGATTTCCACTCTTCGGATATCGTTAAATTGGGGATTTTAGGCTGCATCATGTTTCCTCTGTGTGTGTGTGTGAAAAATAAATTAGTAGAAGAAAATTTCACATGTTGCAGCAGTTTTGCTCCAACGTGGATAATAGATAATCATGAATTTCATGTTGGCTCGTGAGGATTTTTGTACCTCCTGTGTTGATTCCCATTTTGGTTTRGATGCTGGCAGTGTACATGAACTGAGCTCCTGTTCTTGGGTTATTATTCAGGTGTTTTCCCATATTCAGCAGCA
>NW_026623259.1:3002950-3016754 GCF_030028575.1 Malurus melanocephalus | reverse complement strand
AAAAAAACAACAGGACTGAAAGTGCAACTTTGTACAGATTGTGGTTTCTAGTGCACTTTGAGAAGAAAACACAATGACCATAATCACAACTAGTGCTGGGGCTGTTCACTGCATTGCAACAAGATAAAGGCACCAAGTGATGCTGRTACATGTGCAGCACATGGATGGGAGCTGAGCCAGGGATCAGAATTCCCTTTGCAGATTGGAATTACAGCCACCAGAAATCCAGTCAATGATGTCAATAAATACAGTTCAGAGAGGACAAACCCTGGTGATAAATCGACCCCCAGTTATTGAATAGCTCTTTGTGATAACCCTGCTGCTCACAGGGTCTGATGACAATGGCAGCTTTGGCACTGCAGGGTAGATTTCTGAATTTCAGGGKATTTTTTTCTATTGTCTGTGACAAGGGGAATAAGGTCTTGCTCTGTATCACCTGAGAGCTGGAGCCTCCAGTTTCCTGCCACCTTTTTCTCTTGGGTTTTGACAGAAGTCAGAAGGGAAAGGAGTTAAGGGGGAACACTCATGCCAAAATGGGGACCCAGACTGAACGCTGTGTGGTAAAGTGAATAAACAAAACTCTTTAAAAGGTTAAAATTAGCCAGTACCCTCACAGCATTTTCCTTCATCTTGTCAGGATTTAAGAGGGACAAGCTCCAGTGCAGAATTCAGAAAAATTACACTAAAGGCTTAGAACATGAGGCAGAATTTGCACCAGTATAAATGACAGTGTTTTTTATAACAAATTTTGTTTGTTTTACCTGTCCTTATTCCCTTGTGATGAAGCATTCCCTTCCTATAATTCTCACCCATCCTTCACTGAAATGATCCTTTACAGCAGGAACTGAAAAATGCACATTAGCCAAGTGAACATGCAGCAGGTTACTTCATGAAATTAATTATTCAAGACATTGTGAGGCACAAAGCCAGCCTAGTAAAACAATCAAGGAGAGGATAAATTTATTTCCTGGGAGAAGAAGGTTTAATGTTTGGCTCAAAGAAAGTAAGATATTCTCACAGCAGCAAAAAGTAAGAAATGTTATTCTTACATTAGAAGAATGTAATGAGTTCTTCTAATAACTCTCTGAATATAAAAGCAGAAGTTAATGCATGGGAGCTAGTTTACATCACTGAGTGGTTTATTATATGCTTTTTTATTGCTGTAAATTAAAATATAAATGGGGTAGGAACTGAAGTGTAGATGTGACCTGTCATTTTCTTCTCTGCAAGAAGGGGAATTCTTTCTGTAATGCTTTCACCCTCATTAGAAAACACAGTGTTAAGTGCATATATTCATATAGATGTGTGTGGTTTCTGCCCTTGTTCCCTCTCAACATTCAGACACTCAGGCCCATTGCCTCTGAAGAAGATCAGCAGCCAAAATTATTCTTTTCCTTTTGTTTTTGATAGAAAACCCAGCATAGGTTCGGCTTCCTCTGCACTCGTGGAGTTCAGCATTTTCCTGTGGATGTTATCCTTCCCTGGCAAAGGCTATGAAAAACCCTTTAGACAGGGGATTACAGCATTTTGCTGTGGAAAGAGAGCTGGCAGGATTCAGACCCAAAGGACAGGCAAGGTATAAATGTCATGTATTAGAGATGAAAGAAGGAAAAAAGCTCTGGATGACATTGTGAGTGAAACCRATCTCTTCACACTAAAGCTGGCCTGGATCAGATGAGGGTGGATGTTAAAAAGCACTTGTCTCAGGTTAACAGAGCTCTGCTTGGCAGGGCTGACACTCAGTCCTGCTGCTCACAAACAGAGCTATGATGCTGCTGAGCCTCCTGTTTCTGATTTATCACTGTGCACGCAGCAAGCAGTGCTGAAGTCCCACAAATCCAAGCTCTAAGGCAGAAAGAATGTTTTTCTTCTACTTTTCCAGATAGGGATCACTAAACTGGGTCTGACCACCAGTGAAATACAGTTTAATGTTAGAGTTACCTTCTGTGTCCAGGAGCAGAGTGGTGGCAGGGAATCTGCCCTGAGATCACAACCACCCAAATCTGCACACAGGGCAGTGGGAGTCTCTGGTGTGATATCAAAAGTGATGTCAAAACCTGTAATGTCAAATGGTTTTGCTGGGCTGTGCCATGTTCTGTGTGACAAAATGACATTTAGCAGAACTGTTACCTCGATTGCTGTGTGAGGTTCCTGCTTAGCCCACGTGCTGAGCAGTACAAACAGCAATGGCACTTGTTGTCACTCCAACAGGTTGTTGGACACCTGGATGAGCTCAGAAAAAAAGTTCAATTTTTAATTTTGTTCTGCAGGAACCTGGCTTCCTTTTATACAGTTGTATCTATGTGATGTTTAACAATCCTGTTCTAACTGGGAGATTGTATTTGCTGAGATTCCAACATCACATCCTCTTCTCATCTTAGAAGAGTGACAAAGGTGTTAATGCTTAGGTTGTGCCTTATTCCATGGTTTTTTGTTGTTTTGGTTTTTTTTTTGTTTTTTTTGTTTTTTTTTGGCAAAATAGCTTTTAAAAAAAGAAAATTCAACAAACATCCTAAGCTTCAATTAAGTTTGCTTGCCCCGCTTTCTCACTTCCAAACTTAAAATAATGGCTTCACCCAGATGTCTTGTACAGACCCGTCCAAGACATGACATTGGGAACAAGAAAAACTGAAYATTTTGTTAAACAAAGGTTGTTCTTGGCCCTCTGAAAAGTGCTTTCTTGCATATGGRATAATCTAAAATAAAAAGTGTGTTCTGGGGCAGCATTTTCTGGGAAGTTTGCATGTTTTGCAACCAGCAGTAGGATGGTTCAGCTGCAGAAGGGATCCTTCTCAAAGGGGGAACCTTCAGACTTCATCAGATAATCCTATTGCTTTATAAATGTCTTTCAGCCATGATGTCATAGAATATCAAGTTTGTGTGGGAAAGGAAGAGGGAAAATGATGACATAACCGTTGGAGTGTTCCAAAATTGCATGAAAAGGACAGACAAATGGAGGTCAACTCCTGGGAACAATTCTGCTTGAAAAATATTAATATTTCATGTTTCAAAAGAATTGAAAAAATGTTGGGGGGAGATGAAAGAGTTAAGATTAACCCTTAGTTAAATTTGTTCCTTCTCACTGAGATCACATGAGTGAAAATTTGTAGCAATGATGCCTTTTTCCACCTTTTTATTTGTAATTCTGGAACAGCATCGATTAGCTCCTCACAGTTTAATGGTTGCCCTGACACTGAGCCAGCATTTGCCACAGAATATTTTGTCACTTCGACCTGTTGTGAACATTTTAATAAATGCCAATTGAATCCCGCACGAAAACCCACAATTTGAAGAGGAAAATGAGAAAACAGTGTTTGAGGATTTGTCCTGCTGCATCAGATCAGAGTTTCCACCAGCTTTAGAGGTGCAATCTCATATCTCTCCTGTGACACAACTTCAGATCATTCCCTCCACTACTTGGAAATGTAATAATCATTCTGACTTTGTCTAAGCTTTTGCTTGTAAGCAAAATTTTTCTTTTTGTTTCCCCCATAAGCAAGAAATCTCAATAACAATCTTGCACACCAAACACCACTTTTTTTTTTTTTCCTTCTCCCTCTGCCTGCCACCCACAATTAAAAAATAAGGCTTGACATATATGGCTAACATATAAAATTAAGAGAGTGACTGCCACTTAATGATTTTATGAATGGTTGCCTATCAGTGTAATCATTAATTTTCACTTTTGTAYTTTAGTGCAATTAATTATATATGTCAGCTTAAACCAGTGCACCTCCATAGTCACACATTGGGAAATAGTTATGGTTAAAAGGGCAGGGACATCACATCATTTTCCAATGATTTATAGAAGGAATGTGGAGATTTGAATTACACTCACCTCTCCTTTCTTGGAACAGTTGTCCACTTAAAAACACCCCTTTACAACATCTAGAGGCACTAACTGAAAAACTCAATGCTGAAAATGTTGGCACCCTACTTCCTAGTGGGGAAAACCTATAAAATATAACCCATTGCTCTGGGAATAGTGGATGATTTAGATTCCTTCAAGCTTGTGACATAATCACACAGAAAGATGTGGCACTGCCAACGTTTCAGTCATTTAATATCAAATACTCATAAACGTGTTCAAACTGAAATTGCATYYCTAATTACCAAATACATCTCATAAYTTCTTTCACTCCCAACACAAATGTGAAAAGTTGCCAGGGTTAGAGCACTTTACTGCCCTGTTTACTGATAGGCAGCCTTTATGAATTTACCTCTGGAGAGTAAAAGATTTCTGACTTCTCCAGTGCTACATCACTTTCTACCTTCTGCTGCATACAAATACTTTTACCTGATGCTTTATTATAAGATGAACTCCTTTAAAAGTCACCATCACTTTCATATGGGTAACGGTGCTGAATGATTAAATCCCATTGTCTGCACTTTCTATAAAAATCATTAAAGTGGAAAAGAGCTACCTCCAAATTGAAATTCTGTCTTCAAGGTCATTACCATTTTACCTCTTCTGCCTTGTCAGACACATGCTGGTGTATACTCTAATGGTAGAAAAATATATCCAATTTTCAATTAAAAAAACAAAGCAATACAATCTGTGTCAAGTCAGAAAATGGGAAAATATCAATCAGCACAGTGCTTTCACAGCCTTTAGCTTTCATGTCAATGACCCATAAAGCCATTCTTGAAGATCAGTCTGATCCTGTATCCTTTAGCAGAAAAATCCCAAAACCAGAATGTGAAATGCAGGGTGGCATATGTTGCTTTAAACTCTAATTGTTCACCTGTTCCTTATACTCATTACTGATCCWGAGTGCTGATTATAGGGATATCAATGAGATTTTAAGTTTTGGTGGGTAAATCTGATGCAGCACTTAAATGGAAAAGATCCTGTGTGTTAGCTGGCATGCACCAGCAGCTGATATTTTCCTAGTATTAAATATGGATTTAATAAAGTAAAGAAAAATAGAAGATTCCAATGCCCTCACACACCAACTCTSTTTCTGCAGAGAATTGCTGGAGCGTGTTCAGTGGAATTGGTCTATCTGAGGGTGAGAAATATCTTTTTTCAGTCTGGCAGAGTAATCAATCAAGACCTGAAATGTCCTGTGCAGATGTTCTATATCACAGCTCTGGCTGAATATAATTAGATAAACCATACACCCAGTTTGCTTGTACCTAAAGGAACAGCCTGAGGCAACTCACAAGGCATTTGCCATCTTATTCTGTCTCTTAAAATCAAAGAAATAACACAAGGAGAAGCAGAACTATCCAACTGGTAATATAAAATAAAATCCATCTTTAAAKTCATCTCGAAACTTAGCTTGTTTATGTGCACACATTCAAACATTTACATGATTGTTTAATGAAATAAAATTCTGTGTGCTTGCTGAGGTCAGTGCTTCCTGCAGAGGAAAATTCTGACCTCCAGTGTCTCAACAGGCATAAAAGGAAGCATAACCCTTGCAGTGAATTACTACTGCTGTAAAAGCAAGGTAATTGGTGAATAGCAARTGGTGACAGAGAKCATTGAAGATGTACTTAAGATATCKGAAAATCTGAGAGAATAAAACTCAGAATTATTGCTGGTGTGACTCTCCTGCTTTAGCATGATTCTTTATTTTTCAAATAGTTGTCTCCAGGAGTGCAAACTTCCTGTAAATGACAAAATGTTCTTACCTGCATGGTTATATACATAAAGAATGTTACACAAAATGATGCAAATCTTACTAAAGCATTTTTAGTAGGGGTTCTTTCAAACATGCACAGTTTCACCTACCTTTTCATCAAATTCCATCAAAGTTGTTGAGAATTTTGCCATGATTTCCACAGTAAAGGTCTTAAACTTCCTGTCAAAAGGAAGGTGAATCAGACCAATGCTGATAACTCAGAAATACTCCAGTTCTGAATTTATATGCATTTTTTCACAACTGAATTTCTAATCAGTATATGGAATTAATGGCTCATATTGGCCAGAGTATGGAGCTCATGGCCCACAGTGATTATTGCATCCCATGTCCAATTCTTCTTCACCTTTCTGAGCATGATCAGGTCACGAGCTCAGGAAGAGATGAATTTTTCCTCTAATCCAGTCCTTTCTGCCTCACATACCATAGCTACAGGAAGGAAATACAAAAGAGACTTTGCTCATACTCGGAAAGTCTCTTAATATCTTCTTCAATCTACATAGTTTATCTCTCACTATCATTTGTTGTGAGTTTAATCATCTGGAATGGACTTAGTGTTGTGAGGAATGTTTGAATTTAAATCTCTCCACAGACATCTCTACAAGTTGTATTACAGCAGGAAAGATAATTTCACCTCCGGCTGTGTTGGTTCCCCTGATCTGACCAAAAACCCAGCAATGCTGATGTGCCCCACAGAGATAYTCTTTGGCTTGCAAGAATAAGTTTTTAGAAGATTTATTTTTGTGCTGATTTTGTGAGACAGTAACTAGACTGGTAGTTGAGGGGTTTATTATTTATTCTTCTTGAATTTCAATCTCAGGTAACAAATGTGAGAAAGTGGAGTCTGACTCTATAATACAACTTCTTAAACTTCATTATTTAATTCAAACTAAAGTGATTATTTCTGATGGGCTACATTTTGGAGTGGATTTGTCTGGGGTTTTGTTTGTTTGTTTTACTGCGGTTTGTTCATTTTCTTTGAGTGATTTATTAATTTCTCTTGTGAGTGGGATTCAACATTTGTTTCTTGAAATGTGGAGAAGGTTGGGTTGTGGTGATTTTTCCTATTTGGATTTCTTCTGTAAGCCATGTTGCTTTTGATATTCTATTAAAAATGTGGCAAATTTGCTGCAGTGGCTTTCAAACATTCAAAATGTAGCGAGGACTTAGAACAGTTTTAACCAGCTGGTTATTTAAAATGCCATTTCACATTCAGCTACCACACTTTAAAACAGAGATGAACAGGGTTATTTCTGGAGTGGTTGCAGAGCAGCTGAGATCACACCTGGCCCAGGCTGCAAAGGAATCTAAATATTCCCAGACATCGACCAGCTGTGGCTTCTTTCTKGCATTATGGCTTTTYACAGAKCTGCTGCTCATAGCAGGACCTCTTTCAGTTTAAATCAAGACCTGGCTTASCTGTTCACAGTATTGAATTGGAGCCATTGTGATATTCACAAAATGCTATGAAGTTATTCACAAAGTTCTTTGAAGTCTGTGAACACAGAAGGATTTTTTTTTTCCTTTTTTTCCCCCTCCCAGACAAKTATCTCAGTAGTTGTTTATTATCAGATTTATCTTTGGATTTTTACGGTCTCCCTTCCCAGCTGCATACTATTATCACCTCTTTATGCTAATGCTCTCCCTGGCTGCYTGTGTTATCACCCCTCCATTTATCTTCTTACCTCGTGTGATCTACGGTGCTCATTAGCCTCCCATTCTCAGATCCCTTTTTGCCTCCTCAGCGTGCCAGATGACCCTTTTATCACCGCCTGTGTTTCACTATCAGCCCAAATAATGCTTCACACTTCCTCATCTTCCTTAGCTTTTGTTCTTTTTTGCGCTGCTTTTTACCTCTTGCCATTCATTTCTGCCCAACAAGGTTTGTTTTAATGTTCACCCAATTACTCCTGTTTTTTTGGCTTAGTTCTAAGCAGTTCTCTTCACTGCCTGGGTGGTACTTTATCGATTTCCGTGGTTCAGTATATCAGAGTATGTAATTCCTAGCAAATTCCTTTCTCCATCAAGTTTATTTAATCCACCCCCTTCCAATCTCCCATTCAGACCAGACTTCATATTCATGAGGCCAGCASTACATTAAGTGCTCAACTCATTGATTCTTGCACCTCGCAAAGTGCTTCATCCATAACCTTACAYATTCTGCCTGRATTCAGCCAACTTGTAATTCCTGCTCCGGATATGGCTACTTAGAGCAMTTCTTTAATGTCTATTTTAGACAATTTATATGCCTCACTTGATACTTCTGAAGCCACCACGTAAAATGTTTTCAGCTCACTGGTTACAAGGTACTTAAAATTCTATTTTCCAGAGCTCCTTTCAGGTTTCATGATTGCTCATGTTAAATAATGAACTTTAAAAAAGAGGAGGATTGTTGTTGTTTTATCCTAAAGATCTTTTCATTACCAACATGACTTTGAGGAGCTGAGAGACTTGTAGGCTCTCATACATGAATCCTTTCCAAAAAGAAGCCTTCCTTGGTTGTATGTAAATATTTTTCCATTTTCTGGAGGTTTTGATAAAGTAACTTCTCAGCTATCTGTAAATTTAATTTTCCATGTAAAGTTCCAATTGCTATGTGAAGAAAAACTGAGGATATTGCACAAAACTCCATAATCTATATAATATGATTATTTTCCATAATAAATGGAAAGGAGGATAAATTAAAGGCATTTTTGGACATGCAGATCAGCCATGAAGTTTACTTAGATCACAGGTTATAGAAGTAAAAAGAAAAATCCCAGGAATGGATAGCGTGGCTATAGTTTTCACGTTATTTTAAAATATTCCCAAAGTAGTTGAAGTTTTCCCASTTAATTTCCTTTGAAGGAATGTAATAATTGCCATACTCTTTTTTTCAAGCTTATCTTTGTATAGTTTCCCTAAAACATATTTTGAATCTTTTTGTTTTCACAGTTCTTTTGTGTTTGATCAACCTCCTGGGTTTGGCAAACTACCATGATTATAGAAAGGACATGGTTGAGCCCGTTCATAATTTTACTGAAGAAATAAATAAATTCTGCTGCAAAAAAGAGTCCAAAAGTGGAAGAAAGTATTGACGAAATGGCTCCAAATTGAAGATAATTCCTTTCAATTTCAAACTTTTGACTCCATATGCACACAGAACAGTCCAGTCACAAATCAATTTCAATACATCTCATTCCTCTCACTAAGTACAATTGGAATAGATGGAAATTTTTTGTTACAAAGCATATATGAGGCTAAATCCCTTTAGGGCTGGACTCTGTGGTTGTAGATATTTTTATAATGTCCTATATTCTGTGCTGTGCTTTATCCAGAGGCAGACTAACAAGGGTTGAGAGGGTTCCCTGAGAAGTTTCATAATATTTTGTTCATCTTCTCTTCCTGTCAGACAGGCAACACTTGGGGGTTTCTGGTCATCTTCATCATTACTCAATATGTTGCAGTTATCTAACAGAGAAACTTTCAATTCTGTGATAGTGCTGATTAGGAGGAGAGGTTTTAAAAATTTTAGTTCATCAAAGGGGATAAAGGGTTTGAGACCCTTTTTGATGTCAGCAATGAAGCAGAGCCAAGGTGACTGCAGAGAGCAGCTGMAATCCAGAGGTGTATTACYACTGGGAAATCAGGAATCAGAATCTTTCAGAATTCGTTAAATATTGCATTGAATTTGTGCTTGGAAGCACTCTTGGCACTCTCACAGGATACACTTACAGGCTGCCCTCAGTGGCAGAGACCAGTCTAACCTTGAGGCTATTTTAGTTCCAAATTAGACTCTTGCCCTGGAGACTTCTATTTCAGGGTAACAGGGAGGTAAATTAAGCCTGATTTTGGAATTTGAATTCTTATCATCCAATGAGGCAACCCCCTGCATCTGAAGGAAACAGTTAAATCATCTTTATTAATTTCTCTCATTACTGCCATTAGAGCTGAGATGATCCTGAAGACATTGCAGATACCCTCAGGATTTTTGCTGTCCAAAGGAAGGACAAAACCAAAACCTCATGTTTTTTTAAGACATTGGCTGCTTTTCCCATCASAGATGTCATGAAAGGGCTGTGGCACCACACCAAAACCTTACTAATTTCTCCCTGGAAGGACAAACATATGCAGGAAAGATGCACTCACATGTTCATCACTCTCTATTGCAGGGAAAACTCAAGGCATTTCCTTTCTTTATGCATCTGGTGATGAGTGGCAGCAGTACAGTCTTTTTGGTCAGGAAACTGACTTCAAAACTTGAAATCTAACACAGACATGATATCAACTTTTTACACATCTCCTTGTGCAGAGAAAATAGATAAAGAGGACATCTGCTATTGTAAATCTTGGATTTTCCCATCAGCCACAATCTTTTTGAAATTAAAGGTGAAAGTTGCAGAAGGGAGGTGCTTTGCATAAACTGGGTTTTCTGTGCCCCCTTGGTGCAGGTCATGGTTAATGAAGTGCATATTTGTATATGGCTGAAAATCACTGTAAATTCCAATTTCACTCATATGTGTTTTGATTTCTCACATTAGCCATGGATTAATAAGTACCTGTGGGACTGCTCTGGTAGACAAAGGTTCATCAATCAAAACAGAAATTCAAACGTGTTTTGATCCCCATTTTTTCTCCCAGCACATGCATATATTCCCYTCAGAAGTGTCACATGTACAACAGCATTAAAGAATTTCAGTTCATGTTATGTATTTGAGCATCAAATGCCTGAATAACAGCTCTGCTTCTTATCACCATGTAAAAAAAGATAAAGGATCAGATGGAAATAAACGGAAATTGATCTTGACAGAAACCTTTATTTTTTATGCAGCTGGTTGTAATAAAGACAAGTTTTTACTGGAAGGGTTGTCTGTGATAATTCACAGGTTAATGTACAGGCCATGGAGTATTAGAACCTGCTACAGCTTTGCTCTCATGCTTTTATTGAATATTCAATATTGTTGAATATTGTTATTGATAGATGCTGAGATTCACAGCTCRGTTAGAGGGTATATATTAGAGACCTGTGGACAACATAGGCCAAGGGAGTGCAAAAAAAAAAAAAAAAATTATTCATGTGCCATTCAGCCTTTAACCTCTTTTGAACTTTCTAACTTGGAGAGCAGCATTTTGCTCCTGTTGTCATGCTGGTCTTATTGACAGGAATCAATTCTGTGGGTGTGGAGAGTTTCTGGAGTTCATTTTCTCACCTGTGGGCAATGTTCTCAGACTTGGGGGCAAATGAACAGCTCCGTGCTGCACCAACRCCACYATCAAAAGCAGAGAAAATAAAATTATAAAATCTTAATTATATATAAATTATATATTATAAAATAATTATAAAAAAATATTTTTAAAAAATCTTCTTTCTGGTATGAAGATGAATGCCACTCTGCCAAAGGCTTCTCAAAATGMTGTTAAGACTCCACCCAACCCGTGCCATTTGAATATTTTCCCTGTCTTTTTGTTCTGCTGACTTTTCCTAAACCTTTTGTTTCCCCCAAGTTCTATCACTGGTGACCCTGCAGTACCTGGAGGTTGTGTAATGCATGTTGTACACAACATAAATYCATTTGGTATGTGACAAAGATATTGTACAACAACACCCAAATGGAGTGGAATTTTTCCAGTGTGCTCTTCTGAATTTTAACTCTGCTCCCATGGAGCACAGGGAACATTTGCCTTCAGCATTAGAGAGGTTAGAACAGATAAAGACAAGTGACTTGTTTTAATA
Source organism: Malurus melanocephalus (assembly GCF_030028575.1). Taxonomy (NCBI): domain Eukaryota; kingdom Metazoa; phylum Chordata; class Aves; order Passeriformes; family Maluridae; genus Malurus; species Malurus melanocephalus. Next base: position 3,005,393 of record NW_026623259.1, on the reverse strand, counting down.
ATTAGGCAGCTGATTTTTCAAAGTGCTCCAAATTCGGTTTAGAGTGCCATGTGGAGGAAAATACATAAATAACCATAAACCTCAAGGAAGGGTACTCATTTAAAAAAAAAAATCAAAAGCTAAGCATGCATGAATGCATCCTACAAGCCAAGTTTTTTAAGTATAACATCGTGTAATGGTGCAACACATGTGCATAAAATGATACTCCTTCATCAAGCCCATGTTTTTTAATTAAATAAATCAGTGCTCTGTTTGAAAAGTCTCTATAGCACTAGAAAACACATTCAAATTAGGTTTCTTGCATGCCATATAACACCTCTTATTTGGACCTTTGYTCAAGAGGTGATACACAGAGCATCTCAGGGATGCAGAGAATTTTTTTTTTCTCTTTTCTACAGAAAACTGCCTGAGGTGTGGAACAGTTAAGGACCAACTCTGGAGCACTCTAACAGAAAGTCCAAACCGAGTAAGTATAGCTTTAAACAAGGTTTTTTTTTTTTTTTTTAATTTCATAATCCTGAAAATTCAAATAACTGATAAAGGTTTCCTGTTTGTTTCCAAATCTGCCTGTGCTGAGAAGGGAGTTGACAAATCTCCCCAGATTTCTAGGTGAGATGACACCTCAGTTCGGGGAGGTATTGGCACAGCTTTACACAACATCACAGCAAACTCTTCATAAAAAGGAAAMCTGTCCTAGCAGCCATCTCTGAGACAGAAAACCAAAAAAAGCTCCCTGTCTTCATATTTCCTATTGGTTATGTCTAGTTGACTCTTTAAACTGCTAGAATATTTTTTTATTCTTATTTCTGAGGGGGCTGATTTTTCTCATACAATTTTTAGAGTCATGGCCCCACAGCCAGGTTTCTTCATTACCTCTTTCACCTGGAACCAACCTACTGAAACATAAATATTTAATACACAGGATAGATATAAATCAGCCTAACCCCGTGAGGCAAAAGCAGTCTGGGGCAAAAGAGGAAGGTGAGCTTTGGTAATTTCTCCCTGCCTTCTCTCTTCTGCCTGCCCTCTTTTTTCTCTTCTCCATGCTTGGGTGGCCTCTGGACACATTTCAGCCAGGTGGGCAGGATCTTCAGTGCCTGATGTCGGACTGGCATCCTACAACAGGCAGAACAGAGCCATGCAGTATAGAAACAGATTTAGAAATACAAACGTGGCCATGTTTCACTAAAGTGCACTAGATGAAAGTATATTTCTCCATCCTGCAAATTTTCCAAATACACTGGAGCCCTGGGAAGTTGATCACAAACAACTCTTTAAAATAACGCTCCTAACCTCTGACAAGCCTGATTTGTGTTTCAGAAAGAGGATTTATCCATTATTATTCATTCACAACCATCAGGTGATAAAGTGCTTTGTGGTTTGAACTGACTTTAACTCGAGGTTAAAATCTTTTTATTTTACTCACAATTCTCTTCCATTAGTGGGATTGTTTGCAGTACAATCAGCAGGGATTAATTAATACCTGCCCAGGCCAGGGCACACGCCCAGAACAAAAGAAATTGGGGAGTGAGTTCATACACGGATGAAAATAACCGAGATCTTGTTGACACTGCTCAATTATTTGACCTTTTAAGCTAAKAGGCGTTTAGTTTCACTGGGACTTGAAAATCGACATTGAATGGGATTCCCGGTGAGCTTTACGTTCCTTGGCAGGTAACCAGATGATGTGCTCACTCTGTGTCTGGTAAACCCATTTCCACACTACATTAGGAATTTATCAAAGCAAGTAGAATCACTTCTGTACAAAAGTGAAGGAATCTTGAGAGAATTTTGTGAGAATTTTGTGTCTGCTTCTTTATCTCTTCTTGTGTCTCTCATTAGGATTTATAATTTGGCAGAGTATTTCCTTGAACTGGTATTCAATTGCCAATGTGACTTCATCCATCATAAAAAAAAACCCAAAAAATCCCTTTTTTTCTCTTCCCTTGGAACAATGACTATAGAATCATTGCACTATAGAGTTCGAGTAAATTGAAGCACTAAATTGCCAGATGTGTAATTCAAAACTATGTGTCACATCTCTGCAAACTCATCTCAAACTACCCTCGGATCATTGTCAGAAACAGAACTTTATGACTTTACRTTTTCTTCTGAAAGCAGCTCTGTTCTRTATTACAGGAAATGGTGACAAAGTAAGATTTATTATTCATAATCTTAATAGATTTTCAGCTTTTTCAGAGTCTTGTAAGTTACATTAATATAGTAATTTCAGAAAGAAAAGAAAGGTAATTTACACATAGGTTAGCAAATGTGTTTTTTAAATGCAGGCTTTGCCAGCATTCATGGATTTTTCAAATACTTGGCCATTTCCATACTATCTTGCTGACCAGAAAATTCCCATGTTCATTTTAAATATGTCTGTAAACCATGCTTGGAAAAGGTGTTTCTSACTTACCATTTCTTAGTTTTCAGAATTTTCCAG
>NW_026623259.1:3000173-3001926 GCF_030028575.1 Malurus melanocephalus | reverse complement strand
CATTTTTTATCTTGTCTTCTTGCCTTGGTGGCTTTGCTTGGTGGCTTAAACCTTCTCAGTGGTCTTCCCTCATAACTCAGATTTTTCTGAAAAGGTTGATTTGTCATTGGTGGAACAAAAACACGCTCAGCCCTCAGTGTTAAAACAGCAAATCTGAGAAGATRACCATGGTTTTGAGTTGGAAATGCTGCTGAGTACCTCCTCTATGCACTGTTAGTCAATTGACAAGCATTGCACAGCTGGAAGTGACTGAGAAGTAAAAAATTACAATTACAAAAATTACAGCACAACTGTTCATTGCTTCTTTCACTGTTACTTGTGCAGATACGAGATCTTGAAAACTCTGGAAGCTACAAATTTATTGCAGTGGAATCTGCCCTTAATGATCATCTTGAAGGTGGGAGACTCCACAATCTCCATCATGCAGTTGGATATTTCATATAAATGTGCATTCCTATGTAATGACTACTACATGTGAGATAAATATCACAAAATAAAYAAAAAATCTTTAAGTGTTACTGATTTGGTACAGTTCTCCATTATTTTCTTTCTAGTAACCTTTAAAGGAGTCCTTCAAATTGATATATTTCAAGCACAGCATTCATTATTGCCAGCACATTTTTCAGATCTGAACTTAGTTCTCGTTTATCCTGTCTGCTGTTTGTTTTCTTTGTTGCCCAGGATATTTCCTGTACATGTGTCAGTGTGCTTCATTGCAGAAAATCTGTGATGAGATGCTAAAAATGTCCTTTCCAGACTGACTGTTAGACACACTAAATAYTGCAGATATTGTGACTTATTCCTTCACAACTAATGAGTGAGCTATTCTTCCTTTTGTATGTAATGTGGATAACAGGATATTTCTTATTAAACTTTTCCTGTAGAGAAGCTTCTCCGTGTGCTTTGAATTTGGAAAAGATCCTGCCTTTTAAAAGATACTGTACTTCTTTTAGTTGGCAGCGAAATTGGCCTCAATTTTAAGCCTCTTCTGTGCAAAATAGGTTAAGATTTTCTTTACATCCAAATGCTCCCACTCTGGAGGAGCCAGGCATCGTGTATTACCCTGGCTATTTAGCTGACAGAACTGTCACCTTTCCTGATCTCCTGGCTTTAAATTCATCAAGGTTAAGAAATGTCTTACCTCCTTCMAGGATTTACCTCTCAGAAGATATCTCAGTGTAGGCACACATTTTTTTTAGAAAAGAGTTCTATTGTCAAGCACAGGGTGAGTTTCTCAACTTCTCTCATTTATTATCTTCTGTTTCTTATGTGTTCCTTTAACTTGAATTTTTTATGTTCAGGYTCTTCCAGTAAACATTTAGTTATCTCTGTCTTTACATAACTTTCTTCCATCTCATCATTCTTACTGCTCTCAAAAACTGCATCCTGGATTAGAGATTCAGTGTTTGAGATGAGGAAAATAAAGTCTTACTTAATGGAAAATAAGTTGTTTGGGTTTTCCTGTTTAGTTGAATTTGGGTTTTTTTCCTAATTTAAATCCATCTGGTCAATACAGACAGAAGATTAAACTCAGGCTTTAATGCTGGGTTTCTGCTGTGTAGAGCAGAGCTATAAATTATGGAACAAACAAGACAGAAAGAGAGAAGAAAATCTTTCCACCATTTTTGTGGATATATCACTATTAATTCTTTTCTAAATGATGAAGTATAATTAATGCAATATTAGCAAAGAGAAATCTTAAGAGAAATCAAGAACTCATTGAGTTCTGTGCTAGGGAGAAAAGAAGGAAAGG
>NW_026623259.1:2997446-2999156 GCF_030028575.1 Malurus melanocephalus | reverse complement strand
CTCTTCATTTTACAGCCCTGCTTAAGCATTTGGGATTCCAAGCAAAACAGATTCAGGTCAAGTTGTACTTGGACTTGTCTTTTCACATGCCAACGGTGTTGTCCTCGTACTCTGTGGTAGTAAAACATGTGTCCGTGTAACTTTAAAAAAAAATCTTACATTAAAATATTGACTTAAAAAAATAAAATAAGGCTGGTGATGATRTATTTCTAGAAAAAAGATGTGTTTTAGCACAGTATTTTTTGTAATTCACCAGCTAGGTTGTGTTCCAATCAGAGTGTTTGGAGGATTTTTGTTGTCTTTTAGCTCATTTGTTTCCTCTCTGCTGTACTGAGAAGAAGCTGCATGAACAATTTGTCAGGTGAAATTAAACACCAGTTGGAAAGTTTTGTCTGTAGAGGCACTCTAATGAAAGGTGAACAGCTGTCAATTAATTCTGTATTTTGTAGTCCATTTCCCTTGGATTATTGTCCATCTCTTTTCGGACTGCTGCCTTCAGCACCTCAGAAGGCACTGTAGTGATTCTCCACTCAGTCCAGAACCCAAAACTCTTAGTGATCTTAGCAAAGCATTAATGACAGAAGTGCTCTCACTGAAAACAGCATGGTGGTTTGCACATTCTCATCCTAAAGCATTTTTGTTYCTGTCCACTGAAGCGTGTGAAGTTCAGATGGAGCTGGATTGAACTGGAACATCTGTTCTGAAACCACCTATTCTTGCCATTACCCTCACACCGTCCTCTCTGAGACCATAAAAACATATTGCACCATCCTGACTATCCTGMCTTACTTAGAATTTTCCAGAATGTGTTTATTTCTGTTTGTTGTTTGTTTTTTTTTTTTCTCAGTGTTCCTCTGCATGCACATTTTATATGTCCAATTGTGTATTATGACCCTTCACTTAAGGTTTTTATTTTGTAATCCCGAAAAGAACTTAAATTTATCATCTGTTTAAGAGSACTGATAAAGAGACAATGGAGAGCAAGGTTTTATTCTCTCCTKTTCTGCAGAGCTGCTCCCTGGTCGTGGCCCTCTCATTTGTGCTGCTATAACTATCTGAAGCTGATCATCCGAATATCAGTCCGTTTTTAATGCTTTTTTTCTCTCCTACTAGAAAGGCAATAAAGAGATATGAAGCAGGCTGAAAAGTACTGGMTATTGACTACTTTAAATATGAACAGCCACAGAAGACTGTATTTATTTAATAGCACTATTGCTGTTATGGTAGTAGTAAAGGCTRTTTAGGATTTTCTAGGTGGTGATTTTGTTTGTTCATCCCTTCGCTTTGCTTCAGAATGACAGTGTTTTTCCTCCTCATCCCATTTTGCAGGAGCTATTAAATAGCTTCAAGCATATTCCAGCAGAATCACTGATGCTTTGATTTTTATGTCCTTGATTTATCCTTTAGAATTCCCTGAGACCACTGGGATGTGACAAACAATTTGTATTTTTTGTTTTGGCCCTGATAATGAGCTTGTGTTATTCAGGAAAACTAATGGTGAATTTTTGCTCTTTATGATCTTCTTCCATCAAATCTACCTGCTGAATGTGATGCCATGTTGTGAGTTTAGTCATGTGAGAAGAGAAACAAAGAGAAATATATATATGCGTGTGTGAATATAAATAATATAAATATAAATATAAATATAAATATAAATATAAATATAAATATAAATATAAATATAAATATAAATATAAATAATATAAATAA
>NW_026623259.1:2987834-2996719 GCF_030028575.1 Malurus melanocephalus | reverse complement strand
GGATTCAGGTCAGGAGTGACCTTTTTGCTGTCTAAATCCAAGAACATGGATTCCTGTTAGTCTGGATTTATGACACTATAAAAATTCATCTCTTGGTTTGGTCTTTATCAATTTTTTAACCCAGGTTTCARCCTTTTCACTTCCTTTGAGGGAACAATTTGAAGTAAATCCTCGAGTTTGAAGATGGAGTAAAGGCTGTGATSCTGTTACACTATTTCTCATTTAWAGACACTGACCAATAGCTTGTCAGYACTTACATTTGTTTGGATTTCCTGTGATGAAATTTATTTTTAATTTAAGGTCGTTTTCTTCTGCAGGAAAGGCAAAAATGGGCACTTTGTGTCACTCCACCATGTYGTACACCTCAATGCATCTTTTTTACAGCTGCAAAAAGAAGGTAGAAGACTTCTGTTCTCAGCTTTAGTGATTTCACTCCCCCTGCAAAGACATAGAATCATCAGATTAGAAGTCAGCTGGCAACTCAGACCCATACTGAGTTAACTGTAATATGGATATAAATCCTTGCAAAAGCTCAGAAGTTTGTGTTTGGCTCCTCAAGTATAACTTTTATCAAAACAAAAGCTGTGTTGGTATAGCTTGAGGTGAATATTCTATTAACAATAAATATATTCTGCCTTCCTAAGCTCCCTGCATAATAAATGGAGATGCACTTATCCTGTTCAACACCATTTGTGTTTGCAMGCAGTTCAAATATTCATCTTGTTTTGGTTTGCTAGAGCTGGTGATAGGAATAATCAGTATCCAAATTGACAGGGGGCTTTTTTACTCCATTTTCCCATTCTGTGAGACACTCCCATTGCAGATGGGAGTGAAGTGTCTGATACTCAGTAATAAAACCGAGTTTTATTTGTTTGCATCTTGGATTAAATCAGCCCCAACAAGCTGAGATCTGACTGAAATCATTGCTCAAGTGCACAGGAAATGGATTTCTGCTGTACATTATTAATCTCAGGGTGAAAAAAAATGTTGCAGAAAAGCAGCAGAGTGGGTCTGCACTGACTGGAATCCCTGGGAGAAGACAAAGATGGGCTAAAATAATTTTTTATTCTTGTTTAGGCCCCCAGTGCACAGATGGATGCCATTGTTGTGGGACACCTGCATGAACAGGTACACAGTCCTGCTTTGACAATTCTTTTTTCAGCTGGTTTTTATCCCTTCTAATTTTCMCCATWACTRTCTTATTATCCTTTACAGATTGCAGGCAGGAGGCAGAAGGAAAAAATGAAATRTCTTTGTCCAAGARAAGTGAGATAATCATGTAAGAAGTCTTAGACAGGGACGAAGTAAAACTGAGATGAAGTCCATTGAATAGATCTCAGTTGTCCAATTTTTATACACCCWTGCAAAGATTTTTAATGAAAATATCAATTCACTTAATCTCACTTTTTTTTCTTGCAAGGCACCACACCCATGTAAAGTTAGTGGGAATTCACTTTTTAGTTCYGTGAATGTTAGAGTAGGTTTCATAARTAGTTYWKCTGTTTGAYTTATGCAGTGCCTCAAATTCCTTTGACATTGGACTTTATTTTTCCTCTCTTCTCCTATTTTTGTGTGGACCAGCTGCCCTGAAATTGTACTTGAAGTTCTCAAGGCAGATTGGCCCTTGGTGAGTCCCACAGGGTTTTGGTCTGATGTGTGTTTTTTTGTTTAGCTCTGCCATGAAGGCCCACAGCCTCAAACTGGAGAGTAAATCAAGAAATTCTTTAAATAGGTTAAAAAGCTGTGTGAAAAGAGGGAAATTGCTCTGAGTACCTTCATTGTTTCCACCTCCATTTGCAATCTAATGCCTAGCACTTAAATCTGTCTTAATTTAGGATGTTTCCRTTGAGGTGGAGARCTGTATTTYCCTTAATCACCTCCTCRTTAATTAGTACAAAAATGTTTGCCTCAAACACATTAGTGTGTTTTTTGGGTGTCCTAAAAGGGATTGTTCCCCTACCAATAGTGAACAAACTACTCAGTGTGGAAGAATTAACAGCTGGAACAGTTATTTGGGATAAGCTGTTGTCTCTCTAGAAAACTTCTARGCCTTTTGCATGCCGTTAAGAGATCAAGAATCAGGAAGAAATTTGATAGGTGAACACGGAAAAAGTAAACAAACAAACTAAAAATAATAAAAATAATGAATAGATTAATAAACCAGAGACACTGTGATACCCTGCATAAAACAGGCCATATGAMTTCTGGAATAATYCCTTTGTCTTGGCAATTAGCTAGCMCTGAATACGGTAATTATTTWATATTTCTGYATYCAGTCTCATTTTAAAAATTGTTTGAAAGGCGAATCAACCATAGCACTCGTCAACTTTTCCAGTTTCTCACTATTAAATTATCTTCCCTATTAAAAATACAGATTTTATCTATCACCTACATGAAATTAGCTACAAYTTTCATTCATTAAATCTTTTCATTAAGGAAATGCCTTAAAAAGGATTTCAAGAGGCTTTCTGGTCCATCCTTCAGCGTGGTGGCAGAAGCAAACCCCAGAAGTTTTCCTTGCCTCAGGGCAGGATCRACTYTGTCTGAAGCATYCTTAACTRGARTTTGTCTAAACTGTTCTTGAAAGACATAAATGATTCTATAATGCATAATCTCCCCAGCAAATCTATKCCASTGCTTAACTGTACTTATCTTCAGAAAGCTTTTTCCCAAGGCCTAACTGAAGTCTCTGTTTCAGAAATATAAGCCTCTTACTGCTTGTTCTATCCCTCTTGAAGAAGAAAAACAGATTTGTTCTCTTTTTTTATTATTCTTCCAGGAGTCTCATACAGTTGAAGACCGTGTGCCTGCTCTTTTCCCCACAATGATCAGTTTTCTCATGTGCTAGAGTCAAATTTCCTGTTTTGTTAATATTTATCAACATCTTAATTCTGTAATCAAGATTCTGGTCTTCTTCGGAATCTTTCCATATTTCCAATGCACATGGCAAACCAGGAGACTTAATTCTATTATCCATAGAAGAAAATGGCTCTAATTTTTCCTATTGTTATTTCTCTATATAAAAAAACCCCTATATTTATTGCTAATGTTGGCCTTAGAATTATAACAAGATGCTTAAATTGACTACATTAGCCAAAGAGATAAAGTCCCCCTTTCTATTAATACAGTTTGTGTTCATTGAGGAGAGGTAAACTCTAGTTTTCGAAGAACTGAATCCAGTTTTTCTTCCTTCAAAAGAAGGAATTTATATAACTTTATTTGTCTCAGGACAATCATGACAAGAAACAAGGTCTAGGTTCTAAAGGAATTATTTCCTTGATGATCTTGCAGGTCTGAAACTTATTTCTTCCCCCACAGTGTAAAAAAGCTTACACCAAGTTGCCATCAACTTTTTAAAATCTACATTCTTCACTAAAAGCACCATGCAGGTGGGCTTACAGTGGCTGAGAAGTGCCAAAAATATCTGCCAAGTCGATTAAACCTGCCCACCCTCCAGAACTTAATGTTTTTGTTCCGCTTTAGTCATCCCCAAGATGTGCCACATTTTCACTTTGTGGTCCTGCGTGAGCTGGCAGAGGACTGACACATCTTTGGAAACAGCTATTTCTAAGGTGAGATAAACCTTATCTGATGCTTTAAATAGCACTGCAAGAGGTGAAGGAGAGGAAGAAAAAGCTTTGGAAGCTCCTTCTTTAGACTGTTCTCAATTTGTGAAGGTAACTTCAGATGTTCTTCCAAGATTGTGGTCACGATCGAGGATTAGATTGAAGGCAGGGTCACAGAAGGAGCAGGAACAGCAGGGAAAGAGGGTGTCAAAGCTATTTGAATAAAGTAGGAGTGTTTTAAAGGAAGTATTCAAGTAAAGAAAGATGTGAAGCATGGGAAGGRAAATGAAGCGTCTGTTTTGTGAAGCGTCTGAATCAAGAGCAAGGATAGATGTGGTATTTGGAAGTTGCTATGGAAAAGAGCACTTGTATCATCCACAAAAGTTGGTATCTATGTAACACCTCCAGAAAGAGCTATAAACATATTTCTTCTACCTTCCCTGTGCTACCTCAAAGAGATAAACTCACCACAGGCCATCAAATACCTTTCCCTCCCTGCATAACCTGTGACCAATTTCAAACCAGCAGCACARTGTACTGAAGTGTCAGAAACTTAAAAGCTGCTGAGAGCAGATCAGGAGAAATCAATGGCAGCTCAGGCTCCTGTAGGAGCAGGAGATTTGTTAGATAAAAACACACAAGTGAAAAATATCTGTCGGTGTGAACAGTGACCCCACTTCAGGGTCAGATCCTGGGCTGTCGCGTTTTCTGCTCACTGTTCCATCTCCACCTAGAGTTAAACAATTTAATCTAAACTTCCTTCTCAGGGACAGGCCTTTTCTGCCAATCTGCATAGTTTGAGACTGAATAATTCCCTCCTTTTATTTCTGTCCTTACCTTGATTATATTTATGGACTAAGACCATATTTCCCCCAGCATTTGCTCTTCCAGACTCCATAAATTTAACTTTATTACTCCCTCACCTTTATGTCTTATAACCTTCTAGTTCTTATATTGTTTTTATTTTCTAGTTTTGTATTTCCGTACATTTTTTCTATTCCTTCAGAATGTCTGTTTCTTCATTCTTTAACCCAATTTGTTATAAATAATGGTTATTATGCCCTTTCTTTTTAGAAACAAGGAAACAGCTGATGACAAAGTTTTCAAAGATGTCTGTAACGACACAAGAGGACAACATAATTTATTGTGCATGAAGCTGAACTCTTCAAAGAYCTATTTTTAATRTGGTMATTTATAATGAARTTCTCAGYTATGAAGGCTCCTGAAATYTCTGTGCTGAGAGGTGCTTCCAGGGAAAACTCCACAGCTCCTTTACAGTTCATGTGGCTGCGTTCATGTCATGAAGTTTTACAAAAAAAGTAGATAGATAAAAGTTATATCTTGTATTTTGTAATATTTTGAATCTTTTCAATATTTGTATTTGAATATTTGTGTCTTTTCCAGATACAAATATTCCATTTATATTACACAGAAAACTCCAACCATTATCTAATAGTCTCTTCCAGCTTTAAATTCAGCGAAAAATATCAAATCCCTTGTATAAAAACTCCCACAGTGAATTTAAMAGTTTTGATATAATTTTTAAGCTTCAAAGGTTGTGATTGAGAAGGTTGATTTTCCTTTTGCTTTTTCCTTTAATGGTTAGTGAGAAGTTGATTAATTCTGGTAGTGAATCAGTTGATGATGCCACTTTGAGGCCTTAAACATTTAGATAAAACACTAATATTCCATTTTTATAATGTTGTTAACCCTGACTGAAATCTTGCTCTCAGACCAAGAAAAAATTACTTAATACAAGAATTGGGAGGTTTTCCAAAGAAATAAATTCAGAAAACCTTAATTAAAAGAAATTTAATATTGAGAAAGTGATTAGCATTACTTCTAAAAGCTTTCCTTTTGAAAATATCTTTCAGAAACTTAATAAATTTGAAACAGAAATCCTAGTTTAGGAGATAAATTTGGATTACAACCTGAGATTAAAATTCTGTGAAGTACAAGTTCATTATTCTTTTGTTTTCTGTGACATCTGACTGGCTGTGAACAGCCCAAGTGTTTGCATTAAAAGATTTTCTCCCTGCTGATAAAGAGGATTGCTTAATGACAAATGTTGAGATCTGAAATACATGAAGCACTGCCTCAATGCAAAAATGCAAAATGCAAAAATGCAAAATGCAAAAATGCCATGAGAAATGTCCTGCCCTATGTGAGGAACAGTCCAGCACATCCCACACATAAAATCAATTCTAATRCTCATAAAATCAWTTTCCAGACTTTTTCTGTGCATCRACAGGTTCAAATSAAGTGGRTTTGAAAGCATAATGCAGRGCCTACAGTRGATGGGWGAAAAAGCAATGTATGGCAGACTTRGGTCCTCCTGYCACCACTTCATGTCAGGAATCTTTGAGAAAACTCTGTGTCATTTTACCTGTGACCTTTACAAAACTGGGAGTTGATTTATTAGAGCCAGGAAGAACCATTATTACTATTTGTTCATGTAGATCTGAGAYAGTTTAACAACAACAAATAATTGTTAAGAAATTAGAATCATAAAACAATAGAGTCATAGAGTTGTTTGGGCTGGAAGAGACCTTAAAAATCATCTCATTTCAAYYCCCTGCCATGGGCAGGGACATCTTCCACTATTCCAGGGTGCTCCAAACCCTGTCCRGCCTGRCCTTCGACACTTCCAGGKATCCAGGGGCAGCCACAGCTTCTCTGGGCACCCTGTGCCAGGGCCTCCCCACCCTCACAGGAAAGATTTTCTTTCAACTAAAGAACTTCAGTTACAGTTTTCTTTCAATAAATGCCTCAACTTTGCTATATTTGAACAGAAAAATCAGCTCAGGTCATTGCCCAGGAACTCAATAACATTTTGGGGTCAATCTTGGGCCCCTTTGGCTGTGGAAAGAGTACCCAATATTAGTATTGATGGGAGCAGCACAGCAGTGAAGAACAAGGAGTGTAAGGCAAACACAGAGTGTCTGGTTGAATACAGAACACAGATGATTTGATTAAACCAGTCATTTGTTTATGGRATTTAGTTTTATTTGTAYGGTAAATTCTGATAGATGRCCTGTCAGGTTGATAAGGTTACTTTTCTAACTTTATTTTAGCCATAATTTATTCTATTCCAGCAGTTTAGAATATGACTGAGATCTTCCAAGTGTGAACCCCTTTGAAGGGTGAAAGCACTTGGAAAGGTGCAGATTGGTTCATGGGTGAAGCCCAGGGTGGGGACTAAGGAGATTTGGTGCATTTTTAGCTCTGTCACCCTTCTCTGTGACTCTCAGGATGACCCTTGTTTGCTGTGCAACAGTGTCCATTCACAAATGAAAATCATCATCTTCACATCCCTCAAATCCTTCTTCCTTTCCCTTCCAAACTGCAAAAATATTAGAACAGGACCGTGTTTCAAGGTGTGTTTGTKCCTTACCCATCACAGGGAGTCCTTCAAAAACTTCTGTAATGAGAGTGCAAAATAAGAAATGCATCCACCTCATCTTTCTGGAAGGGATTTAATTACAAAGTTTTTTCAGAAACTGCAGTGTTTTCCATTGGTTTAAGCACAATCAGGTTTTAAAGACAGGAAAAGAGAAAGAAATTAAGGATACTTTAGAAACAGGCATTGAAAATGTAAGTGCTGTTAGAGGAAGGCAACTTTACTCAGGAAACTCGAGTGAAAAGAAGCTTTCTGACAAGAAAAGGACTTTAGCAGGGTACTTTGGTTTCTTTTYCTGTTTTTGGTGGCACTTTTTCCTAAGAGTTTAATTACCAGGTTGATTAGAAGGAAGGAATTTGTGTTCATAAATGGYACTTATAAAAATCATCTTTTCCTCCTTGGTCTCTGAATGAAAGATGGTCTCTGATGCTTGCTTAACTATGAGTRATTGAATAAAAGAGCAAAATATATTACCTGGTAATGGAATCATTATGGTTTACAGAACACACGTATAAAATCAGCTGAAATGTGTTTCTTCTGCTCAACAAAACCAAAGCTCCTATAGATTATAACTTTCCATCTATAGAGAAATATTTTTATTAATTATGAAAATGGCATTTTAATACTCTGTAGAGCAGTGCCATAATCAATATTCAGGACCCAGCAATTACGTGCAATTGCTCTTTAGCAATGTGCAGGAAGGGATTCTCTACAAGAGTTTCAGTCTTAAAAGTGGCTTTCAGAATTCAAAGAGAGAAAGTTCCCTCTGCATCAGATGGGCTGCACTTCCTGCTGAGTGTTACACACCTTTTTTTTTTTTTTTTTTTTTTTTTTTTTTTTTTTTGCATTAAAAAAGGCAGCAGGTGAGGAAACTGCAGAGCTGCTGAAGTGAGGACCCTGCTCAGAACACACACAGCATTTCTGGCAGATCAGAACTCACTCTGAGCCTGTGAGGTAACAGTGACTCAGCCAGAGCTGTCCAGATCATGTAATTGTAAATTCATGAAAGCTGCAGAAAACTGAGTCCTGTAGCTCTTTCTGTGTCCATACATTCTTATGTTTAAGCTCAGCTTAAGGCAGCAAGAGGAGAACACATTCCTTTTCCTCTCTCCTGCTTTCAGTTATGTTTTCGTAACTGGATTCTCACCAGCCAGAGGAGACAGTCATGATGATTTCAGTGACACCTATGAAAATTACCAAATCAGAGCCCAAAATCTAGTTTGGATTGATAAATTGACTTATATTTTGCCTTATGGTTGATGCTTTCTCATTACCTTGCTGGGTTTTTTTCACTAAATAAGTTTGGTGAGTCAGTGTTTTCCCCTGCTTGGACCAATGTGATATTGTTAGAGCCCTTGATCTGTTTTGTCCTCAACCTCACATTTCTCTGCTTTCYTATTGACTGTTTTTGTGTGCACTGCTGAGTTTTCTCACTCTTCTCTCATCATTGTCTTGGATATTGTCTTATTCCCTAAATTTCTTCATCTTCCTCTTTCYCTTTCTCATCTTCAGTGTCTGTAATGTTATTCAGTTAACAACCTGTTCCCCACTGGGCCAGAATTTCCACTTCTTAGGAAAAGCAATGACTCCTTTCTGCAGAAAACCTTTGGTTTCATGAACACAGAAGATAAACCCTGCCTTCAGCACAGCACAGACACTTTCTTCTGCTGCTGTGGGGCAGCTGAGGTGATATCAACTTACGTATTATGATCTGCCTGAGGCTCCAGTGGTGAGCATACAACAAAAAATTTTATTTCTTTATAAGCTTTGGAGGCTTCCCCACACAATTCTACCAGCTGGAGCAGAACAAGAATAAGAATATGGACCATTCAAGGAGTACTTTTTGCCCTCTTCTCTAGACAGAATGCCCTAGACAGAATGTCTAGAAAACCATTTTGCCTGCTGTGTTCAGGTTTCCC
>NW_026623259.1:2982700-2987024 GCF_030028575.1 Malurus melanocephalus | reverse complement strand
AGTTTGGTGAGTCAGTGTTTTCCCCTGCTTGGACCAATGTGATATTGTTAGAGCCCTTGATCTGTTTTGTCCTCAACCTCACATTTCTCTGCTTTCTTATTGACTGTTTTTGTGTGCACTGCTGAGTTTTCTCACTCTTCTCTCATCATTGTCTTGGATATTGTCTTATTCCCTAAATTTCTTCATCTTCCTCTTTCYCTTTCTCATCTTCAGTGTCTGTAATGTTATTCAGTTAACAACCTGTTCCCCACTGGGCCAGAATTTCCACTTCTTAGGAAAAGCAATGACTCCTTTCTGCAGAAAACCTTTGGTTTCATGAACACAGAAGATAAACCCTGCCTTCAGCACAGCACAGACACTTTCTTCTGCTGCTGTGGGGCAGCTGAGGTGATATCAACTTACGTATTATGATCTGCCTGAGGCTCCAGTGGTGAGCATACAACAAAAAATTTTATTTCTTTATAAGCTTTGGAGGCTTCCCCACACAATTCTACCAGCTGGAGCAGAACAAGAATAAGAATATGGACCATTCAAGGAGTACTTTTTGCCCTCTTCTCTAGACAGAATGCCCTAGACAGAATGTCTAGAAAACCATTTTGCCTGCTGTGTTCAGGTTTCCCGTTGGAGAAAAGTAGCTGGTTTCCCAAATTAGTGTACCCAGCCAGGTGATCAGGAGACTAGAACTCAAGACTGAAAGGGAACATTTCCCCTGTCACAGTGTGCACACAGATATGAGCATATTTTTTAGAGGAAAACAGATTTGAACCTTGCCCTGGGTTTGTTTTTTTTTTTTTTGTTTTTTTTTGTGGGTTTTTTTGTTTGTTTTTTTTTTGTTTGTTTTTTGTTTTTTCTTCTATTGCAGCTGTAAAACATTGCTAATACAAAATGCTATTATTTCCTGAGATCAGCGAATCACCAGAACGCTTCCGTTGATACAGAATGAGTTCAGAATTCTTTTTCTTTGGGCAAAAAGCACAAAATTAAGTTCCCTTTAAGTTTATTAAAAAAAGAAAAAAAAGTATTTGTAGAATCAAAGAATGATTAGGGTTGGAAGGGGGTGGAATATCATTTACCTGCAGGACCCTCTATTACAACACAGCCAGGTTGTTCTCATTTTTGCCACCAAAGTCRTGCCCTTGTCAAATCCTCCAAGGGCAGGATGGCACTGTTGTCATGGCAATATCCAGAAGGAAGGAATGCAAATCTGGGTGTTCATGCACCACTGAGTTACACATTGCTGCAYTTTGTTGCTGAGTGAAATCAGCTGCTAATTTAGCCAGGGAAGTGCAATAGTTGGGGATTCTGCTCCGTGTGCTGTGAATTATGGAGTGACATTTCTTGGAGTCTCACCCTGACCATGTTTGTGYTTAATTGGAATTCCCCACAGGTGTGACTGCACTCAATGTCGCCTGCGGGACCACGCTGAAGTGCAAAATTTAATTATGGCTTAATGTGGCTGTGTTAGAAGTTTCTACATCTGTCAGACAACTTGTTTGCTTCCTTACTGCTTCTGCTGTTTTTAAAGCTTTCTAGATGGTCTCTGCTTTGCTGCAGGATAGATTCAGAATTTTAATATATATTTGATATCCCTAACAGAGAAAAGAAGTAGCATTTTATTGATACCAGCAGCMAAAGTGGCCTATATTGATCCAGTGGCACTTAGTATTTATATAATAATTTAAGGGACCTTGCTGTAGTTTATGAAGGAAATATTTATCAGAATCCTTAATTAAGGGCTGATGAAAATGAGGTGCCTGAGGCTCATAACACTTGTTCATAATATAAAAAAAAAGTGGCCTCATTTAATTTCTCTTGAACTATAGTCCTGCTCACTGCAATGTGCTGCATGTAATCTAATTATTTTCAATCTTGCTTTATATTACAGTGTACTATACTTAAAACTAGAGCCACATGAATTAATAAACATGGAGTTTTTATTTTCTGTTTATCTATCATTCCCCATTCATTACAAACAGACTCATGAGAGTTTTCCCTGTACACACAATGTGTAACTGGTGGTGTTCTTGTGTTGATACACTGCAGTATCAGCACCTTACAGTAAGACTGGACAAATTATCCWGCTGATAAAGATTCTTCAGTTCTCTTTTTCATCACAGTCCTGTTCAACAGATGTTGTGTTATCATTCATACAATGCAAGTTTTCCATGTACAGGCCAGGTACCAAACTCATAAAAAGCAATCTGGGCTCTTCTATGGATGGAATTAATTGCATGGATGGGGTGGATTAATTCAATTTTAAAATAAATATATTAAGTAGGTAGCTAGATAATTTCATGGCTGAAGCTTGATCCAAATAATTGTATATGTTGACTTTGATATTCTAATCACATATATATGGACCTGATCAACAGAATTAACAGCAAATTCAGAGAGGGTAACAGTCCATTGAGAGGAATCTCATGCTGATATTAAAGTGGGTGGATTTCTCTCAGGAAGAGCACGATTTTTTTCCTGAATTGTAGAAAGAGACAGAGAATATAGCTAAAAGAAAATATTTCAAATAGTTAGAGTGGAAGGCGACTGTGAGTGTCTAGAATGAAAAGGGAGACTCTGGAGTAAGGAAATAATACAAAATATTTTTCACTCTCTTTACATGATTTATTACATCCTAAGGGTTCTGTTAAAATTTTATGCACAGGCTTCATCTCACTTCTACTCTTACTTAGAATTTCTTCAAATGTNACATTGCTAATACAAAATGCTATTATTTCCTGGGATCAGCGAATCACCAGAACGCTTCCGTTGATACAGAATGAGTTCAGAATTCTTTTTCTTTGGGCAAAAAGCACAAAATCCCTCTTCTGCTTTCACTGGAGAGTGCGTTCTGTCTCTCTTGCACAGCCATGTCTCTCAGTCAGCAGGTTGGTTACATGAACAATCACAGTGGTCATTGAGGAATAACAATTTAGGGAAAATAAGGGTGGGAGAGACAATACCATGATTCACAATGTGAAAAAAACCCCAGAAATTAAATGCCTTTTTTTTAAAACTTATTTCTTTGTGGAAATGCTTGCTCCAAGATATCTCTGTATGCCAACAGGATTTGGAAAAGAGGCAGCCAGAATGAGAGAAAGGAAGGGCTAACAAGAGGAGCTGAACGTGCACAAATCTATGGAGTGCTGAAGGAGTTGACCAGTGTGATTGGGAGAAAGCCCTCCCTGATTTGTGAAGAAAACAGCAGCCAGAGAAGGAGAACATGTCACTGATGCACTCATTTTACTTAAATAACCAAGAAAGAAATGTGAAAGAGAAAGAAGTTGAATGAAAACAGTAAACACGGTTTCCAAGGACAACTCAGGCTTGCTTATTCTCATCTTGTATGATGAAAAGACTGACCCTATGCACAAGGATCTTATTTTCATGTTTATTTGCATGTGTTTTATCACTGTAATTGTAGTCCTGTACAACTTAGAGGACTGTGAAGTCACACACTGGAAAAAGAGTTGCATGAACATTTTATTTAGGTTACCTTTGAAGGCTTGTTTGCTCCAGTGTATTTATTTTGCTTGTTTTTGACATAAACCTGGCTGGAGTTTTGACCTGGATGTTTGGCCTTTGCTGAAATGTTGGTAAAAGTGGAAACAGTGACCAACAGCTGAGTGAGCTGAGAATATTAATGAAGCAGGAAGAACAGGAGACGCAGAGAATGAGGCAAATAAATGTATTTATGGGATATCAGGTGTTTCTGGGACTCTGAGATACATCTCTGTGAATGTCCCAGCAGAATTCCAGATATAACAGTTCTACGGAATTGTTCTGATCACTGAAGGTAAGAGGAGTCAGAAATGTCGTATATTCAGCTGAGGAGTGTCAGCCTCTGTGGAGATGAGTGACTTGTTCCATCCATCCAAGAACTGCACTGGCTCAGTTTCCTGTGTGCTCTCTCTGGTGCTCCCTGGACCCAAAGATACGATGAGAAAATTAAATTCAAAGTGCCCAAGGTAATACAGAGTGTGCTGAGCTGAGCAGCAAAGTTCTGTCTGTGTGACATCACAGCTGCCATGGAGCTTGAGGGCACAGGGTTGTTTTAGGCATAAGGGTGGCTGAGTAGATTTTGGAGATGACCTGACCTGTTACAGTCTGTATTCATTCTCTTCCTGCAACAGAATGTCTAGAAAAACATTTAGCCTGTGTTCAGGTTTCCTCTTGGAGAAAAGTAGCTGGTTTCCCAAATTAGTGTACCTAGAAAGGTGATCAGGAGACCAGAACTCAAGACTGAAAGGGAACGTTTCCCCAGTCACAGTGTGCACACAGATATGAGCATATCTTTTAGAGGAAAACAGATTTGAACCTTGCCCTGTTT
>NW_026623259.1:2968682-2978979 GCF_030028575.1 Malurus melanocephalus | reverse complement strand
ATTTACAAGCAGTGAAAACATCCCTGGCCAAAATGTTTGAGGCAATCCCTTTGCTCCCAGGCAGATGTTGCATCACAGGAAAACAGTTCCCATTTCTGTTGGTTTTATCTTCCATGGACTGGCCACAGGGATGAAATAACAAGCAGTATGTAGATGGAAAAAACAAATTAAGTGTGTTTCTGTGGGTTTTGTCTGTCTGTGGTTACAATTGGTGTTTGTTAGATGAGGCTGGCCGGAGGATGTGTAAGGTCTGTCTGGTTAAACCTTCATGTTTGTCTATCTAAGAAGAAGCCTGAACTGAACTGTGGAATATTTCTTCTTTCTACTCACACACTGTGAAATTTAGCCAAAAATGGGCTTTTTTTTGTGGCCTGGAGCCAATTTCCCAAGTTGCCCAAACTAGCWGCTTCCTGAGGGATTATCACRGCTACRYTGAGGAAGCTTCCTCTGTCCCAAARRATCAGAGACATTCAAATCCCTGATCCTGTGCTAATCCAAGATCAGGTTCCAGGGACAACATGAACATGTCTAAGCTGCAGTGAAATTTCTGTGTTTGCAGCTTTCAGCAGATCCAACAGGGGCACCAGTGCCAGGTGCTGTGTCATGGTAATGTGGCTCACAGATGCCGGGCTGAACTCGCCTGAACAGCCCTGCACTTGGTGAAATTGTGTTTGAGCACATGGAAGCTCGGGAATTTCTCTGTCAGAAACTGGTATTTTGATACTTTGCATTTCACTTGAAAGCAGTGTTTGTTCTGAGTGCAAAAAAGTTCCTTTGGAAGCTGCCACCTTGCTCGACATGTGGAGTTCTGATAGGAGTGTAAAACAAGCTTTTTGTGAGAGAATTTTCTGCTCTAAGTGCTACTTCTGACTTCTAACAGAGCTGCAATCCTGTCCTGCTTGGAGATTCTGTCAGATGTGCTTTTAATGTGCTTTTTCACTTCCCTGCCCAAAAGTTCCTGGCAGGGATTTAGAAGGCACTTTTTCCCCATTTCAATTTCTCTCCCATTTTATATGCAACTGTAGGGCACTCAGTATCACTGTCGCTGCTTTTTCAGAAATCTTTATGGTTCTGCAGATCCAGTGGAGTTCTCAAGTAATAAAGGAATAATAGAGCAGAAGTAGGTGGGAATGCCTTGAACTACATTTGAAATTAGGATTATTTTCAAGAAAAAGCCTGTTGGTGATAGTGCCTACTCTGAAATATGCTGTTCTGTTAGTAAATTTGCATTGCTGGTTAATAGTTTTGGTATATTAATCACTTTTGTTATTAAAAAAATTACCTTCTCTTATTGTGTCTTTTAGTTCAAATGAGAATTTAAATGGGAATTATATTCRAATTAAGAGTGAAAATGTTTAATCCTTGCAACAAGCTGCCAATTTAAAGAGCAGATCCTCTAAGTCCTGATAGTATTTATATGCAGGTTTTATTGTATTTAGGAATACAATTTTAGACACACCCAGTGTTTCCTGACTGAGTTCAAAAGTGTCACAAGGGTGCAGCTCAAGTGTTGGTAACATATAAGTAAACAAAGTAAATTGTAAAATTTCCTATGGTCTATATATCCCTGAAGGCACAAGAACTACAATGCCTATTTCAAATACATTCATACAGAATTATGTTGTTATAAATTGGTAAATAAAATATTCTGATCTCCTGTTGGTTTCTTTTGCATAACTCAACTTCATGTTCTGATTCTTCATCACTCTCCATGGAACTTCCTTTTGTGACAAAGTGTTAAAAACTTAATTCTGATATATATTTAAAATGTATTTTAGTATTTATTTCATCAYATATTCCTCTTAGTATTCATCCCACATAATGATACATTTCCACAGTTCAGCATTGTACTTAAGAATGTGTTGAATTTGAAACACTCCAAGTGTCCCAAAACAGATGAGAATGAACTTGAATTTCATGCAGAATCAGGATCATCATCATGTTTACATTAAATGAAGTTATGCTTTACCCTCTTCTGCTGTATAGGCATTAATCGTCCATGAAATCTTTCCGTTTCCCTCAGAATATGATTTTGCCTAAGTGYCTTGCATCAATTCATGCTCTCACTGCTTCCTCATAAATTCAGGGTAATTTCTTTGATCAGTAATAACTTCTTCATGCTGCTCCTGCCTTTGGTTTAATCRAGTTCCATTACATTTGTAAAGGGACTGCTTGGCTGACCAATTTATTTTCATATCATTTACAATCTTTTCATGTTTTTGAACTTGAGTTCATCCTTATCACTCACCTGCATTTAAAAATTTTCACCTGATGTGTGCTATATCATTTCTGACTGGAAAAGTTGCAACATCTTCAAGCTTGTTTGTATAAAACATGGACATTTGTGAATATTTTAAATTTTGCCACATATTTGAAAACTGAAGGATTACAACTTGTTTTGTAAAAACTTCTTTAGCCTAAAATGTATTTTATTCACGGTTTGCAGGAGTAGCATATCATTTTGATTGCTTTTCTTTGAATTTACATAGTCTTTGAGAAATCAAAATGAAAATTGAGTATGACTAGCTGATGCCACCAGCTGAACCAGCTGCAATTTGGAAATGCTCTTGCTGGCAGTGCACATGTGAACATGACCTTTGATTTTTGCTGTAATCTATAGATACACATTTGAAAGCAGCAAGATTTAGAACTGTGGTTTCTCATTTGGGGAAGCAGTTCTTCTCTGGACATCTGTCTCTCAAGTATTAATTCCTACACRTCATCAAGAGAAGCCATTTAGACAAATGCATAAATTGGATGGAATATTCCTTTTCCACAAGTGCCATARCTCCAAGTGCCTCCTTGATGCAGTTATTTATAGAGAGCTCCCCACCACTTCTACTTTTGCGTGAGCAGAAGGAAAAATAGAAATTAGTAATCACCCTCTTCAGTGTGGGGTTAAGAGTTTGCTCAGAGARCAGGATTTCTAACAAAATCTATTTKACTGTAAGTCAGAAGGAATAGAATTTGATGCTGCTGCAAAAAAAATTACTACAAGCCTTGCTACTTTCTGTTTCTYGTAAAGGATGTCCTCAGTGCCACTGTCACAAAGACACATGGCATATAATTCATAAATTTATATGAAATAATTACATGCAGAATGTTTTCCTCCCATTTTAATTAGAGAGGTACTTTGTTAATCATCTGTGTACCTGTTCCTATGTGCAGCACAGTGCCCCTCCCAGCCCAGGTTTGTGGAGATTTGGAATTGGAAGGATGGCTCCAGTGCTGTCCCAGCACTTGTGATCAGCAAAAGCACCAGTGTGACTGTACAACCCTCAGAACATCTTTCCTACTGCCTGAGAATTCTCTTTTTTGTCTCCCATTTACCTCCTGAGGCAACTCTTGGGAAAGACATTGTAAAATATTCAGTGCCTGAGCAGCACAGGATTTATTCTGGTCACACTGCAAAGACACAGAAATCACTCAGCCAGCCTCMGAGCAATAATTTTGACCTGTTTTTCATCTTTCTACATAACTAAGATTAAGAAAAAAACTAAACTAATATATAGGAATGTTAAAAAGTTAGTTACTGGTTGTGTGATGTGTGAAAATAGGCAGAAGTATGAAAATGAGAGATAGCCATCTTCATAATAAGTTAAAATAGCAAAAATTGTTGTGTAAGGTTTCACCCAAGAAAGAGAAAAAGATGAGAATAGTGATGAGGGACCAACCAAACAAACAAAAACAAATGACCAAAAAATGCCAATCACAAAAATAATGAGAAAACTTCACCAGGTAGAACCAGTAAGGACCACAGAGCATTCTGGGGAGAAAAAACTCTGTATCTGGAGGGACACCACAAACACATCTGCAATATGAAGTTACAGGGTGTTTAAAATCAAGTTTATTGTAACTATTAATATCTTCTTGTCTGGTGCCTATTTTAGGAACAATGAGCTCTGTGTGCATTTCTGATGGTCTAACCACACTCTCCTATAATTGTAATTAGTGTGTTGGATCCACTCCACACACAGGGTTTCATTTTCATTTATATTTCATCTTTCACTTGGAAAGAGAATTTGGGTGACATTAATTGATGTTTTCAAAGATTCACAGATTCACATTTCTTTTGAAAATCTTAGGCTCTAGAGAGACACTTKTAAAAAGATACTTTTGAGTTGGAACAATGACAAGCACAAAAAAAAGAGTGGAAGGTGGGATTTAAGTTGTTCAGCTCAGTGAATTTTTGCTAAAAATCAAGTTCTTTATTTGGCAGAAGGCAGCATTGGTTCAGGTAAAGGTGCAGGAGCTCTTAATTGAGCTCATACTTTTTATACAGATGTCTGCAATCTCCTTAGCAGATTTAACTACTCTGTGCCTCAATTTTCCTCTATGAAATGTTTATTAGTTACACTCTGCATGCCTGCATATAATGTTTACAAATTAAAAWAGAACAGATGCATATATATGCAAATACATCTATGCCAATCATGGATTTCAGCACAACTGCTGGAATTCAGTGACTGAGGGAATGTTCTGTGTATTTTTACAACAATCTTAATCTCTATTTTTACAAAATTTTTTAATTTTTTTTTCTGTGTATTTTTTCATGGTACTGTTTTTTACAAAACGTGTGTTAGAACAAGAGAAGTTCATGTTGGTCAGGGAAGAAAATATTCCTCACCTCGAAGATTTAAACACTGGAAAAGGCTCCAAAAATTCACAGCTTGAAGGTTTTTGAATCTGAACTCAGWCATTTCTTGTCCAACTTTGGGTAAKTGGTTCCACTTTGGTGTAGAARTARTGTTATACCTTCATTTAAAATATTCTTATTCTAATTCATGAAAATCCTCTGCTTCACAATCTTTAAAGTGAGGCAATTATTCTGTGGACACAGCACTGCAARAAGGACAGAGGGAACCACAAAAACAAGGTTTACTGCATCAAAATAAAAAGGCTAAACCAGAATGGTCAAGCTAAAGCAAACAAGCACTGTGGACAGGTGCAAATGTGACATTTTTTCTGAATTCCAGTATTTTAATTGTATTTGAAAAGATGGATTACATTTTTGCATGTGATTCTATTTTAAAAACAAATTTAAGAGTGTGCATATGATGGAAAAAGCTAAAAAATCCCTTTTGTTTATGAACCACATAAGAATTTTGGTTAGCTTAAGCATCGAAATGATGCTTCAGTTCAACAACCATTTTTTATTTTCGTTAAATTTGATCAGCAGACTGAAAAATCACACCCCATCCACACTAGTGTTCACCATGCAAGGACTGTTTGTAGAGTTCATCACTGAAATGTTTTTTCTCTCTGCTWGATCATCACCTGGCAGGGCTGTTACAGGTTTTTGTGTCACAGGCATTGAAAATCTTGGCTCACACTYGAGAACCTGAACAAGCAGCTCGTGCTAATCAATAGTGAAACATTTCAAATATCTATTTCTGCTCACTGTAATAGCCWTGGTAGTTGTAGGAAGAAAGTAAATCCTGACCTCTAAATGAGYGACCATAGATTTCACATTTGCACGATTCCACTAAAATGTATGTATTCATTAWCTGAAGGAGAAAATGTGGGGATTTAATAGCAATAACATATATTTAAAGATCTTTTCAACATCATCTAAATCCTGGCCAAATGACTTTGAAAGTCTGGAGTTTGATAGTAAAAATTTCATATGCTGCTACCCAAATTCAAAATACAACCATAAGATAAAAATKAAGTGAACTCATACAAGACTGTAATACTAATTATGTGCACTCTAATATTTAAATCTGCAAGCATCCATGATTTCACACTATTTGTGCTGGAGATGGTTTGATACTCTCAAGATAGGACAAAAGTAGTATAAAATATAAGCATTTTGAATATGATTGCTAATAAGGCACAGCAAAACTTCAGGTGAAATACATTTGGGAATATATGTAGAAAGATGCAGATATAAATGCAAGTTTCAATTTAACATTCTTCCGTATCTTGGAGAAAATCATGCTGATAAAACTGGAGATGGTGGATGATGTGGGAGAATTACTCCAGGATGAGACACTAAACAAATTGGAGCAACATATTTAAGCAGAAATATTCTAATTGCTTACTGCAGTTTTATGTTATTGGAAAGTGTCTGGTCATTTCAGCACCAGACTTAGCACATAAAATTTTATTGGAGGTTTTTATGCTGCTGGTGTTAAAAAGGAAGAGAATTTATTGAAACCAATGAAGTATACTCCTCTGGATGGCTTTTTCCCTCCTCATATACACCAATTTTACATCATTGTAATTCCTCAGGTGTCAGCAGGGTTAGTCTTGATTTCCACTGGGATAAACGAAGGAAAACTCATGACCTTTCCCTTCCTGTRTTTTTATATGGCTGCAGAATTCTTGCTATTTAAAAGCCATGATGGAAGAAAATGGTGAAGGGATTTTGGTTTATCACTTTATTTTCGCATTAAAACATTTTCACATTTTATGCACTTTGCTGGGCTTTTTGTTCAGAGATTTGAGTAACTAAACCAGCTGACTTTGAACAGAGTCCCTCCTMGAGTAAGAAAAAATTTTAATATGCATGTTTTAGCATCATGCTGAAAATGCAGAATAGGTCTTTCAAGCTGTGGATGGTTTAGTTGCTTGGAAAAACAAAGTTATATATTTAACTGAATTAATTCATTTGTGTCTTGTTAGTATCAAGCTGTGATATGAATTTAATATTTAACAATAAGCATTGACAAACCTTGTTGGGTGCTGTCATGGATAGAAAGACACACTTTATTCCCAGGAGAGAAGTAGCAACACGTTTATTGATATAAAACAGTGATTTAACAAAGTTTATTAATAAATGTGACTGTTTTAACAAGGTGTGAAGGCAAGGCACACTTGGTTATTTACTGTTTAGAGGGCAGGGGGAGATAAAATGATCAGGGACACCCTGCCATGGAGTCATGAGGTTCAGAAAGGAACCCTTGCTTTTTTACACCTCTGTGAAGAGTTTGGGTTCAACTGGGTACAAGCTTGTCCCAGCCTTGTCCAGCTCTTCTGTCTAAAGAATTGCATGTCCACAATCAATCCTTTATATTATTTAGCTAAGATTTCAAAGTTATCMTGAACAAGAATCTGTTGCAGCAAGGAGCCTCTCAGCCTCCAGGAATAACCTCAGCTCAAGGGCTGACCTTGGAGTGAATCCCAGAGCTGTGCAGGACAGATCCAGGGGTGTTCTGGGCTGTCCATGGGTTATGGAGGGAGATGATTCCCTCACAGTCASATTTGAGTACCAGCCTTGTTTCTGTCACTGCACACTCCACCAGCCCTCAGCTGTTCAGCAATGTTTATGGCTCTTGGCTACAGACTCCTCCCAGAGTTCAACCTAAGCCAGATGCAGCCACCACCACCACTGCTGGCTGGTGCTTAAGCAGAAAAGTGTCGCTGCTGGCCAAACAGCGACARAAAAGAATAGATACAAAACACACAAAAGTGGGTGAAAAAACAGAAAGAAAGAAGTAACTTTATTATGGGACAAGCCTCTTTTATCCACTTTGGCAACCAGAGTATACATTTGTGTCAACCATACATTGGTCAAGAGACAGCTGTTTAATTAGTAATCAGAACATAATTGGTGAGTTTGCAAAAGCTACAGTATTAGTAATGCTTATAATTTTCAGCCACCTGTGTTATCAATTCTGCATTCCAATCTGCTTTTCTCAAGGATGCAGCATTCTTCCTCCATGTGGGCTGTTAACATCTCTTTCTTTTCCCAGGCCTCAGTCGTAACAACAATTGGCAGAGTTTCAGAATCAGGTCTTTTGGGGGCCCTTTTCCCCCACAGAAAAGGATGGGGGAAATCACCTTACAGAAAGTATTTCTATGAGAGTTCTTGTTTGTAAACACTCTAATTTGCTGCATCTCGCTTGCCTGCAAGCATGAGGAACAAGGGGAAAGGCTCTTTGCAAAAGTGCTGCTTTCAGTGCGAGGAACTGTTTCTGCACGCTTTATAAGCCACAAGGCAGCATACAGTGGAAATACCTTACAGAAATAATTCTCTGGAGATGTTTGCCTTTCTCTACCATCCTTACAAAGCAGGATTGCAGTACTAGATTAGACAGGTGGATTGGATGTGCGGAAACCACTTCTGACTCAGGAATTGTTGGGGYTGGGATCAGCTGGCACCTGACAGCACACTGGTGTATTTCCTTGCAGTGATTCCTATTAGGAATCCATTTTGGCTATTTAGAAGAGAAAAATTGTTGAGCTAGACAGACCATCTTTAGTCCTTATTAACTTTTAGATGGCAGAAATTTGCAAATATAGTTTGGACATTTAGCTGGGATTTCCAAAGAAGTGAAGTTTCAGTCAAACTAATTCTACCAGGAACCAATCGTTTTTCTTGACTGATGTTTCACTGGAATGCCTTGGATGAGAAAAGTAATATTTAAAACTTATCTGCCAAAAGGCTTGTAGTTGCTGAGTTCAAATCTACTTGGAAATGATCTGCATCTCATCAAATCCTTCTTCTGCAACATGTGAAGGAGATGTACTAAGTGTGCTGTGTGTAACAGCTCTCGTGTGACTTTGTGCGTACTGCACATTGAAACAGCAATCACTCACTGCTAGACTACAAAATTCCCATCTTTTCCAGGGAAAATTTAATCTTTAACCAGTCTTTTTTACTCAAGTGGCACTCCTCACTCTCACATTTAAAAAAAAAAAAAACAAAAAAAAAACAACCCAGAAACTATCTAATTCTATGCAAAAGTTTGCCATCTACAATGACAATTCACAAATCAGCATCACTGCAGTGTAGAGATGCTGCTCATTTATGATGTTGCACTGGACTTTGAAAATCTGCCTGCACATCTGYCTGTCCTCTGTAAAGAGAAAAATATTTCATGAGCTGTGCTCCTGAGCGTGTTGCCTGATCAAATTTAATCACAGCCATGACCCCGTGCTCCTGCTCCTGTCTCCCATTTGCACTCCCTCATTTCAGGCTGCCAGGACATATTCTCAATAATGATCTTCCTTGAAAGGTGCATGGTATGCAGCATCATTGCTCCCTTAATAATATCATGTTTTTCTCTAACGTGTCTGTCTGCACGCAAGTCTTTGCCCATTTATTCTTTCCATCACTTTATTTGCTGTTAGCAACAACCTTCCTTCTCCCAATGGTGAGTATATTAAATGGGATTAATCCCTGATGGTCTGGCAGGGAATGCTTAAAATTTAACKTGTGAATGCTGTGTGTAAATGCATTCACACCCCCTATAGCTCTGCCTGYAGGACATCATCTTCCCCTCCTTCCTCCCAGTGTCCTGCAGTCAAGAGCATCAAACAGAACTGAAAAGCAAATGTGGATCTGCAGTGTATTTGCATTTGCACTCTGCACTGGTCAGCAGAGCAGGGTTTGGCAGAAAAATCTGGCTGGGTCTGAACAAAACTCTCAGCTGGCAGCAATACCCTGTGAATATTGATGAACGAGTTACCTGTGCTGGTCAAGGGCATTTTTAGAGGAGTTTTTGTGGCAAAAGAAGAGTTTAGCACAATGGGTAAGATCAGAAGTGGATGCACCTCAGACACAGCAAAGATCCGTGCAGGAGTTGGAAACAGGACTTTTTATCCTCCAGTGTAGATCAGACAAGGGCCAGGATGGAGATAAACAGATCTCCTGATTCCTCAGGCAAAGAATGGGGTAGGGCTCCCAGCTTGGTCTGGGCAGGAAAATAAAGACCCACAGCCACATTTATGGTGCTGGCAATGCTCCTGTGAACTCCCTGGAATGCAGAAATGCAAAGAACAGACCTCAAACAATTTGCTTTTCATCGGTTTTTGCTGGCCTTAGGACATCTCAGGCAACTCTTTAGTTCTCATATCTGCATGATGAAGCTAATCTGGACACTTAGATTGCTCCCACCACAGTAACACCCCATTAGCATAATTCAGGTTTATGGTTCTTCAGAAGAACATGAAAAGGATCCCAGCACATGTGACACTGTTCCCTTGTTCACTTCAATGTGTGTTACATAAGCAGATTGCTTCTGGCAGCAGGTTAGCCAGCTTCCCAGTGCAAAACTAAAAACAGATTTTTATGTAGATCTGGGGAAACCTTTCCTTTCACTGAGCCATATTTAGGATTTAGTGTCAGAGTAATTTTTTATTTGAAAAAAATTGGTGATGCATGTAGTTATTAAATGGTTCTCCCTCTTTTTTTTTTTTTACATCTTTCCTCAAACTGTCAACATGCAGGAGATGAGAATAAACTCTTGACTTCAACTATTGGTGTATTTGTTTTAGAGCAAAGCATTTGTGTTGACAAGTAAAACCACATTGTGTCTCAGTGGAACATGTTCTTGCTTAAAAATAAGGT
>NW_026623259.1:2954434-2968059 GCF_030028575.1 Malurus melanocephalus | reverse complement strand
GTCAGGAGGTCCTGACCATTCTCTTTTGGCACAAGATAAAGTTAAATTTTCTTCCAAGTTTTTYCAGATTTCTCACTAATGAATGTCTCCTGGAAAGCTCTTTGCAACACACAATAATTACTTACCTTTAATTTCTATACTTCTAAAAAAAACTGTTAATAAGACCATAAAACAATTGCCAATGCATTTTCTTCACTGTTGAATCATTATTCATGGATCATTTTGCAGTGACTGAGAATCCAGTTCTAGAGAATTCACCTTCTGACACTCTATCAACATTAAACAATTCTACAAACCAATTTTTTTACAGCCTTTGTGAGGGAGAAATATTCCAAGACAAATAYTTGAATTTTCCTCACCCATTAAAATAATGTTACAGTGAAGTTGAAATGTCAGTGACTTGTTTGTGGGCAAAAATAAAAATATACTACATGTTTAAAGGGGATAAATTTGCTATTCAAAAGGCAGTATGATCAATGTATCTCCCTGAATATCATGCCTGGCACATCAGCCTAATCTGAATTTTATGTCTCAGTATTAGAAACCAAGCAACTTAGTTTGTGAAAAATTGAAAAGTTGGAAAGACAAAAGACACTCCTCTGCGTTGTTTATTAAATGTCAGATTTGTCATYGTATTTTGTCTTTGGCAGGGCTTTTCACACATGCAAGATGAAAACAAATTAAGCAGGAGTAGTTTGTAAGACTTGTAAAAACAGCAAAAAAGGTGCAACACAATAGAAAAATGCATATTGAAACAACCTGGTGATACATCTCTGTCATCCTTCAGGAATATTTGATGTTCAGAGCTTTATTGCTTAAAATAGTCATCAATTTCTGTCATTAGCTCCCTGGAACTTCCTTTCCCCCCTTTTCTAAGCTGTCTCTCCATTGCTTTCACCTCTCTTTACCATACCCAATTCTTGTAAAAGCCTTTTAGCCTCACCCACTGCCAGCCCTGGAGCTCTGCTGGAGCCAGGCCRGGTTTATACCAGCTGGGAATTCATCCTAATGGCCCTTTTGGTCTCTTTTGGGACCATTCACATTTGGCCAATTTGACTGAGAGACAACTGCATAATACCCCTAAAAATTCCCAGACCCTCCAGCATTCCCTGATGGTGCCAGGGAACAATCCATTGTTTTCAGAAAGCCAAGCCAACGGTACTAAAATTCTGTAACTAGATGGAAAAGCCACAATTCTGGTGGATTAAATGCAAAATGGGCAATGGTCTGTTTCCCTCAGAAGCAAACATCGTGGGTATCAAAAACCTGTTTCTGGAAGATGGAATCTCAGTAAATATCAAACACGTGGGTCTGCTCCTGCCTCTGGCAGAGCACAGTAAATCGACTTATACACTAGTAAGCAGGAGGAGTCAGTGGAAACACAAAGAATCCACAGGGTAAAAAATCTCAGAGAACAGGAATTTTAAAGGAATTAAAAAAAAAAAAAAATCCCACCAACAAAAACTCCTGCGAAGTTCTAAATATCAATGGTTCTTACGGTAGATACTTGAAGCGCTCTCAATTATAACACATCCGTGAGATGGCAGTGGAAAAATTCGACTCCAGCAGCAGAGAGGAGCTGCAGCTGCAGCTGATGGTGAGGGATGGGAATACAGAGAGCACTTAGGTGATCAAGGCAGGACCCGAAATCAGTTGTGTGCTTCAAAGCAATAAAGCACAATCAGWGTGACAACAGGGCCCCATTGTTGGCTCTGGCTTTCTCTTGAAAGGACTTTTACAGGGGAAGGTCCGTGGAGAAGAGCAGCCTTGTCCCCAAACCCTGGCACATTCTTCTGTGTGTTATTTCTTTTTTTTCCTTCCCTTTTTTTTTGTTTTTTTTTTTTCCTCATTAAGGGGCAGTTCACCAGTGTGGTTAAAATGCTCAAAGTTGTCTCACCTCGCTGATATTTTGTTCTGCCTTCACACCAGTGGTGCAGGTCGCAGAAATGCCTGGTTGCAGGTGCAATTCTCCAACCTGCAACAGCATCGTGCTCCTTGGGAGGAGGCAGTGAAACAGAAGACACAAATGCACTTCTGGGTTTTGGTTTTTGGCCTGAGCAATGCAAAGACCGCTGTTCAGTTCTAATAAGTAGCAAATGTTCTTTTTTTTCCTTCTCCAATCAGCAGTTTTTCTACCAAAACTCTCTTTCCCCTCGTTGCTCCTGCGGTTTCCCCACTGTGCTTAAGTCTTAACATTTCTGGCAATCCCTACCTGTKTTTAGCTGATACAGTTTTTCAGAATAATACACMTCTGTCCTTTATGAAATTGCAYAATTTTAATTTYTAAASCCTTTGGAATATGTATTTTCTTTTTCTGGAAGTGCCATCATTCAGAAGTCCCTTAGAACCACACTRTCTTTTAATAAATCTCCTGTCCCAAGCAACCACCACTACCTGATTTGTACCAACCTTAAAGCTTTGACAGGTTTGCATTATTCCTCATTCCATTTTTGCAGGACACAGAGGTATCCCAAACATTTAAATTTGCTGTTACTCACTGCTACAGCAAGAACCTGACAATGTTTGCCTGCGCCGTCTGGAGATGGCAAAGAGGATTCAGTTCTTCTTTGCATTTTAGAGAGCCTGAAGGATTCTAAAAGTCCTCATGCATTTGCCATGAAATGGATGGATCAAAAATAGCAATATCCATGCCCATATATATTGATATATTGGTGTATATCTCCAAATTCATCCAGCTGCACACAAAGATCCATCCTAAATAAAAGCAACAGATGACTAGCACTGTCTCTCCTTAGGATGGTAATCACATTGTACATAATTCAAACTGAAATTAAACCTCATTGTTAAAACCTTAGATTAAAAGCAGTGTTTGGGAGGATACTCAAGGAGATCTCTGTGCCCTGTGTAATATCCTGGTCTCTGGACWTCTGCTGTTTGTCACTGGATCTGGAGGCATTTCTTTTGACCTGGCACAGCCATCCTCAGTTTCTCCTTTGGATTTATTCCATATCTGTTTAATCATGGCTGAGAATCACTGATTTCAATTACAATGGTTTCAATCATCCTGCTCTGTGTGCCATTAGAAGAACCAGACCTCAGAAATTCATATTTATTGACTGAAAATACAAAGACTTTGTTGCATTCACACTGAAAAGAAGTGTTGCTTTGAGCATAAAAAAAAAGGGAAAAGAAAGTATTTGCACTTAGAAAATTGTTTGACTTTTACCTTTAATCCATATATTAATATTTCCTCCTTTTCTCGTCTTCCTTTTTTTTTGTCTTGCAAACTGTATCTAATTAATTTTTTCCCTTACAATTAGTTTTTTAGACTGTCAGGAAAAACTTTAATTTCCTTTGTTCAGCTAGGTTGGATTAGGCTCAGCAAAATCATGATATCCTCAAAGTGAATAACATATGCCACTGATATTTGCATACATTATTTGCACAACTGGGCAGTTTGCATCAGTCTCCTTGCAATGTGCACCTGAGCCTTTGTGGGGACTGAAGAAAAATTGAAATTCCTCAGGAATGTTTGGTGCACCATAGATCAGTTAGAGGTCATCACGTTATTTAGTGTTTTATGGTGAATAAATCAGGTGCTCACTTCCAAATCTGCCTTTATGTGAGCTATAACACATCGAGTTCTTTATGGAAAAGGAATTTTTATGAACTGAAACTGAACCACATTATCCTGTAAAGTAATGGGGCAGCGACACATGTAATGAATAGGACATCACTCACTTTTTTTGTATTCTCTGCATCAGACTGAGAGCACAAAAAACCTGAATCAAGTAATACTTCACCCAGTGTAAAAACACAGGCCACTTGAGGCAGCGAGCTGGGAGTTTTCATATTTAGTTTAAACATTTACATTAAGATGATTGTTTGGATTCTCCATGAAAGGGGTGTCTCCACAACTTTCTAAATAAAAACAATCGAGGAATAAAGCAAGATATGCCCAAAAAATGTACATTGGACCGAGAAAGGCAGGTAAAATAGGAATTTATTGGCCTTCAGAGGAATTCCTTGTGGATGAGTGTTGAAATGGTGAGGTTTTAGTCTTCACAGCMCCTGSACWWGATCCTTTGAATCTTGGTTTACAAYTCAAGCTACACCACTAGCTAAATGCAGAGCAGCATGTGGATTATGAAAAGTCTCTGCAAAATTATTTACTTGTTTCTTAGAACTTGTCTCATTATTTTCCAGATKAAATAGGTAAGACAGATGAGAAGAATTCTCTTAATTTTCATAACTGGTTATAGCTTTTTACTCCTGAGTTTATTTATTTTCCTTTTGTTTTATGGTAAAAAAAAATATAAATGAGGGAATTTTAATTCTTATGAGAAATATAACATTCTGTAGGGCCAGTGATTCTCTGCTGAGTGAGATTTAAAATACTTTTTTTATTGATTCCTTAATAAATTTTGGTATGTATTGAAAGAAGGCTACAAATGATTTGATTAATTTTCATGTGCCCATTCCAGYCTCTTATCCTTGAAGAGAATGAACATGCAATTACCTTCATTAGCAATACAACAGCTGATTGTTGCTTCAAGTATGTATTTTGTTGCCATTTCCCTCAATGTGCAGCTCTCAAGTGGCAGGAAGTTCATGGTCTAAACGTATTTAATGAAAAACTTTCATTTTCCAGCTTCCTCAGAAAAAWTTCCAACCCTGCTCCCTTCACATTCAAATAATTAAGAAGTCAGAGATGATTTTTTTTTTTTTCACTGTGCAGCGTAAAAGCAGCTCCAGACTAAAGGGATGATTCACTYACCTTAAAATTCAGGTGTGTGAAATTTAGGTGTCTCATCTCAAATAACTGTCTGGCTATCCTGTCAAGGGACTGCAARCAGATAAATTTCAGGAGGCCAATACATCTTATCAGGGCTGAAAAACATCCCAGGCTGGGCTTATTTCTCACTCCACTCACTCAAGGTGCCAAGGCACCCAGATAGACTCTGTSTTTAACTGGGTTTAAGTTACGTGATATTAGAAAACTCTAAATCTTTTGCTTTCAAGCATTTAGCAGGTAATACCTGAGGAAGGATGTTTGGAAAAAAAAAAAAAACCCAAAATAAAGTGCTTGCTGTAAGATTTATAACTTGGTTTTTCAACTTTACTGCCATGTCAATGTTGGGGTTTAAAGCAAACAAGRAAGATATTTTATAGATCAAATATTACCTTCACTATAGGCCCTAACTAGAGGCACGGTGAAAAACAGATTAGAAGTAAATGTTTTGGTCTTCTTTTATTGCCTAAATTTAAAACAAAATATTAATGTTATTATAGCTTCAAATAGGTTTAAATCATCATCATTGGTGAAATATCATATCATTGCTGAAAAGAAAGAACAAAAGACCTTTAAATCAAAGTTTTTAGATTTGAAGTGTCTTATTTTTTTTCCATTGTTTTGTTTTCCAGTTTTTACAAATCCGTCTATTAATATTATCTGTTCTTCCATTCTGTCCCATGGGAGAYTCARAACATAATCACATTTTGTCAGACYCTTAGAGAAAGTAGAAGCATGGAAKGGTTWAAAAAWAWTTTGARAGAAACAGTGAATACAATAGAAATTTATTGCTCTGTTTTGTTATAAAATATTTTAGTGGTTTGAGTCATTATTACTGCTACACCTGCTTTGCTTGTAACTGTTTGTGAGCGAATATTTTCGGCATAATTTCTGCTCATTCCCAAAACAATCCAAAACTGGGGCATAAAGAACCTCAAACAATGGATATAAATATTATAAAAGTGAATTAATAAAACAAAAAAAAAAAACCTGCAATAAATTCAAATTCATAAGAAATACATTTTTCTGAACTGGTTACTGATATTTTTCCTTAGTGGATACTCCTTGTTTTTTTTTATTTGAGGTCACTGGTGCGTGGCTCAGCAGCAAGGTCCTGATTTACAGGTGGTTTTTAATCTCTCCAGTCCAGTTATAGTTAAAAACTCGAGAAAATGAGTATGGATGGAGCTTCCCACATAAGGAACACCTGTACAAAAGTAGTGGAAAGTATTGCTGTTCGGACAGTATTCATGGCTTTCCTGAGAAATTTGGTGAGATGAATTACAAGAAGGAAACTTAAGAGCAGCTGGCCTTGCAACAGAGAATGTGTTTGAACCTTATTTGCCAAAAGCATTAAAGACTTCTAAAAAAATGTGAGGATTACTAGAGACAAAGGACATCAGCTGTCTCTGGCAGATACGTTAAAGTCCGTGAAAAAGCTAAAAAAAAATGGGGTTTTGCCTAAATAGAAGCTTAAAAACTCATGGGGTGAAGAGCAGGGGAAGACAGGATTGAAAAATAATGTAATTAATAATGTAACAAATAACTCACCTGTGAAAGGTGTAGAGATGATTTGACATAACCTGTRGGCTTTGGTGATGAAGTCACACCTCAGATGACAAAATCTGTCACAGTATTTGTACTCTGGATCACTGTAGGAACCTCTAAYAGTSRMTWAATCCAAGATTCYMTGCCCTCCTCCTTTGAGGACCAGGAGTTAAATGGACTAAATGGTTTTCCTCCACTAATTGAGCCCAAGTTGTGAGTGTCACTGGCCCTTAGCTGGCTGTAAAAYACACATCAATCCCCCCTGACAGTGRTTTTTGGTTGTATTTTCTTGGTCAYCTCTATCTGTGACATGAGAATTCACAGTTCAGTGAGGCCACCTCTACTGCAGCCAGAAGTGTTTAATCCCCAAACTCCAGCTGCTTGAGCAGCCTGAATTTTGTTGTAGATTAACTCTCCTGGAGGAGATTTGCTAGAGGATTATGTGCAGTTGACAGAAAGTATGGTAAACAAGAAAAAAAAGTGTGGTTGTGTTCCCAGTAAAACAAGAAAAGAGAGCATTTTTAGGATCCCACTGTAAAGGGATCTGACTGTTGTGAGAGTCCCTGCAAAATCTGTTAGAGGCAAAGAAATCTTCATCAAATTCCTTGAGCTGGTGATTGCTGATGAAAAACAGGAATCAGTTTTCAGAGATGGCCCTAAAAGTATTAAAGGTATTTATKAAATTATTTTCTAGCCAGAATAGAAACATTAAATTATTTTCTAGTCAAGTCAGTCTACTTGTGAAGAAAATTAACTTTATCCCAACCAAAATCAACACACCCCATTTGACAAACTATTCCTCCTAACAGCRTATCAGACCTTTAGATTAATATTCTGCGTTTGGTTTAAGATTTTGTCTGTGRTTTAGAGGATTGTGCTGATTTAACAAACATAATTTGTTTTTATGCAACCTCCAAAATTTCAGTCTGAGAGGAAACAGAGCATTGGCAGATTGATGGAGGCACACAGAGAACATTTCATGARCAGCCTCAGGGAGCACAACTTGGTGTAACTTCTGTTTTATTGGGGCCTGGAGGACGTGCAAATCACAGCAGCTTGGATCCCTGAGATGTTATCCATTGTGTCTAGATATAGCTCCAACCCTTTAATGTGGTGATGGCTGTTCCACGAAGAGTTGTGAGTGCTGATGATGTGACACCACATCCAAAAGCAGAGCTGAGCAAACATCTGCTCTGCTCTCCTGCATCCCCAGGCAGCTCCAGACCTCAGCACCTGGGATGCAGGAACATTTCTGACTCGGGAGTGTCTGAAACAGAGCTGCAGCAAACCTTAGGTCACTGTGGTTTCTATAAATTTGAGTTCTGAGATATGGTTTTGTAGGAACTATTGTCATTCTGACAGTGCTTCCACCAGAAGATGTCTCCCACTCCCTGGATCTTCCTTAGTTCTGCTTCTCTSTGGCTTGCTGCTGGCCTGCCAGAAATGTCTCTGCCTTGCTCCACCTTCAGCATTTGATCTCCACCTGGATCATTCCATGAAGTCACTAGCATGAGAGAAAAAAACAATCCAACTCCTCCAACTTCTTTTTTTTTTTTTGTTTTTTTTTTGGTTTTTTTTGTTTTTCTGCTGGATTTAATTTCTGCTAAATTAGTGACAAAAACAGCTTATAAGAGGTTCTGTGCATAGCAATGAACATGAGTGGGGAGAGGGATGCGTGAGAAGGAATTTCAGTTGTACTTGAAGTAGCAAATGGAGTTATTACATAGCTCATCATGTACTGAATAACATTCCTAATGCCATCCACTTCTTGCAGTCRATATTATTCAGGTTATAACATTTTTATTTTTTTTCAGGCAAGGTGACACACTGCTTCTGGCTGGGTAGGGCAGCAAGAGCTGATAACTGCAGGCAGCAAAACACAAGAAGGAGGCAAAACCCACCGAAGTGATGGCCACAGAAGTCTGAAATACCTCTACTCAATGCTGACTGAGTAGGTTAAATTTATCAGTTTAGTTACAACAGCACATGTTTGAGTTCAGTTTACAAACATTTCTGAAGTCCAGGATGGCTTAATAGAGGCTGATCAGCAAATGAAAACCACATTGTTACTTGGGAGTGAGCTGTTTGTTAGAACCTGGGTTGGTTATTTCTGCTTTTCACTGCTGTTTCTCTGAACATATTAAAGATATTTCCTTTGAAATGTTAGGTCCAAATGCCAGATTTTGAATTTAACTGCATTTCACATTAGGGACCTTAGTCAAGGTTCTCAGTTCTGCTTTTAAACCATTATTTAACTTTACAACTCATAACCTAACAAGGAATGTAGAGCTCATCTTTTGGATATATATTCTGCCCTGCTGCTCTTAAAATACTGATGTGTTTTTAAAGTTGTTTTGTTTTGTTTTGTTTTTTAAGGTAAAATAAAATACAGAAACAATGCTTAAATTCAGTAATGCAAGTTGGAAATAATGTCATATTTTGGCTTTCAAACATCTACCAGGAGAGAACTTCTCTCTGTTGTATTTTATATTTTTAGCTGTCAACATCAGACWCAGTGTCAGTGCCAGGCAAACTGTGACACTAACTAGACTTTTRAGTGTGATCTGTAATCCAACCTAAGAAATTCTAAGCTGAGATTTCACACTGMATTATAGCTTTATCTGTACATCTATCACTTAGGAAGAAAAAGAGCCTGTAACGTTTTATTTCAGTAAACTTTGAAGTGATAGCTTTCAACAATTCTGGAACAAATCCACTCAGTGCTTAGTGCCCAGTGAGGAACAAAAAGTTTGCTTGGTGAATATTTCTAAAGTTCCTGGTCTACATCTTGTGTTATTTAAGAAATATTTTTAAGCTAATGATGCTTGGAGAAYCTTTTAAGCAGGCTGCTCTTGGAGGGTGTTCTTGGAGGCACTTTCATCCTACACTGCCATGCCTTGAGGGATCTGGCAGCACAACAATAGCAGGAAAAAAACAACAATTTATAAACAAGGGGGATGCTTTCATCAGGGAAATTAGGACGTGTTTTTCACTCTTCTCTACACATTTGGGGCTGCTTTCAACCCCATCTTTATTCACCCAGGCACAATCAAGGCAGATGAAGAATGTTGGTTACTTTACTTTCTAAGCTTATAGATAACTGTTTCAAAACAGGAAGATGAAATAAAGTTCTGCTTTTTTTTTTTTTTTTTTTTTTTTTTTTTTTTTTTTTTTTAAAATTTTTTTTTTTTTTTTTTTTTTTTTTCCCCCAGCATTGGAAAAATGACACCTCTGCCTAGTTCTTAATGCTGTTCTTGACGAGGCACCACATTTCATGGGTTTCTTTGACTGCCTGGTTTAGAAAACTTCAAAGTTTGGCATCATGTATACATGGTTTATGTTGTTGTTCTATAGATGCATTATTCATAACTACATAAAACATTTGTGCCACTTTTTTTCATGATTCACTCAGTTTTATGATGTCTTTTTGTTGCTCCTCACCTTCATTCTGACTTTTGGTTACCAGAACAAGATTACAAGCACCYGGGTGTAAATATTTATTTTTCTATTCATTGTTTTTAAGAAGAGTTTGTTTGGCTGAACAAAATCAGCTTCAGCACTGTCTCCTGGGGGACACCTTGTGTGCTTTTTGGYTTTTCCCTGTTCCTAGCTTAAATTTTTTTTTTCTATGACTTTGAGTGGGCACATTTGGATTGAACCTTACCTTATTTTCAGTACAAGCTTTTCAAATCCAAGGAAGTTTCCCAATTAATAGTAAATGTAAGCCTTAATGAGCTGAGTGCTTCCAGGTTTCACCAGGTAATAGCTGTGGACAAGTTTTACAAGATAATGTTTCAGTTCTCTGCTGGCTGTGGTGTGCTGCTTAAACTTCCTAAGTGGTATTTCAAAAGATCAGCTCGTTTTTCTCTGGCAGATTGCATAGATTTCAGAGTTTTGTCTSTCTCTATTTTAGGAAGTGTACAGCTTGTTTTAGGAGCTGCTCCAAAATAGTATTTGCTCATGCATATGTTTACCTGTCTGCCGAGTGTTTTCCAGTGTTTTTCAGTAGCTTTGGTACTTAAAATAATGCAGGTAAAGCTGATGTCTGGGGGATTAACTAATTCTTCACATAATTTGCCTTCACAGGTATAAGGTTAAAAAATTTCAGTGCTAAGCAACAAGAATTACAATTAGCTCTGTTGGTTGAGGGCTTCTCTAACATCCAGTGTATRATTAGTTTTTGTGTTATTTTCTGGCTAGTTCTAATGAATGATAATATGACCTTGCAGATTTAAGAACTGAGAAAAAGAAAAAGAAGAAAGAGAATTTCTATTCAGTGTTTCACTTTAAAATCTGTTGCTTATGCATGGATTCAGCATTACCTGTGGGTTTGGTGTGATGTACTGGGTACACAGAAGGTGCAGAGGTGATCACTTAGTGTGCAATTTGAATATGAAATCGAAATTCTGGTAGTCTGACCTGATAACTCATTTTCATGATGTATTCTTAACCTCTTTTAGTGAGAAATAGGCACGTGTAGGATGTAATTAACCCTCCTGCTCATATCCAAACTGGGTGTGCATCACATAAATACAGCATAGATGGAAAGAGCATGCTAAAATACCATGAGGATCAGCTGTTTCTTTATGCTGATTATATGTGGCATGTAGTTGATTCATGTAAATTCATGTACATTAATGTGTATTCATTTAGATAATTTTCATTTCAGGTTCTTGGATAATTTTTGCCAAGTCAAATTCCACTGTTTCTAATGAAGTTTTTGTTATAAAGGGTGCAGTGGGACAAAATGCACCCCAGAATTTTGTCCTACAAATAAACATTTAAGCTTCTGGTGAGTTCTATAATACACAACTTGGATGTGTTGTAATCCAGAAGAAAAGTAATTTCCATAGTCAGCAGGCTGGGTTGCAAAAGAAGTTGTGTTCCTATCCAGAAATAGAGCAAGAGTGACCTTGTTCTTTTATTTCAAACAGATTTAAGTCACCAGATCCTCAGAATCTCTTGATTCCATATTTTTTAACTCCAGTGGGAGCTTAAACAAGAATTCCACAAGTAGGTATTTAGAGGAAAATGCCTCATTTGAGCTGGTTTAATCTTTAAAGRATGTCACACACCATACTGAGATTTAACTTCCTCATTCCAAATTTGCAGAAAATGTGCATTCCTGGTAACTRGCTAATCAACACTTCTAAATACCAGGGTATTTTGCTAATGTTCTGGAACACAATTTTTAATGAATTAATTGAATTCCACATCCATCCTTTTGTAAAGGGATCCTGTGCATATGCAAATGAGAATCTATGGAGATTCAAAACAAAATAAGGAAAATCCACTCTCCTTCTGAATAAGCCTACTCCTGCCCCAAATATTTATGCCCTCTATATGAGGTTAAATTTTTAAGAATATGGAATCTTGAAGACTTATAAATATCTTCTTATGAAAATACATTCTAGTAGAAAATGTGTGGAATCTAGCAGAAGAAGTGTCAAAATAAAAACCTAGTAATTCCCATTCTGTCACTACGAGTTGTCAGTCCAAGACAGTTCAGCATCTGAGATATGGATAGTATCAAATCTTGTCTTCTAAGTTGTTTTTTTTTTTTTTTTCCTTAGTCAAAGCTTTAAAATACTTACAAACACAAATTATTTCAACCATGGCATTGACTTTTGCTGTGATCACAGCACATCTACCTTCCTACCCCAGCCTGTGGGATCCAGAGACAGTACATCAAAGAACTTTTATTTTCCCAGGGAAGAAAATGTGAAAATTCCTATGTTTTGTGGATGTTCATTGTCAGTAAAAATACCTTTAATACGAACAGAAATACACTGTCAGACTGGGGCTATGGCATAGCCTCTGCTAAGCAGCCAAAATGTTTTTATGTTGGAAAAGGACTGTTCAATAACTATTTCAGAAAAGCCTATTCCTCTTGCAAGAAACAAATGTGGGTTTTGCAGATCAGTAGACTGATAGGATGGCACAGACATGAGCACCTAAACATCGGTACACGCACAAAAAATCCTACACTTTCCATGCAGCTGAGATTAGAAATTATGAATGTTGGTCTAGAGACCACAGATCTCATTGGGAAAATGTTCTGATTCTACAAATACGTGTGGAAGTGAAAGAAAACATGTTAGAAAATGTCTAGTTCAAACTGCCTTAATTGGTTTGTTTTTTCTCGGTATCAGTCAAGAAGCTCATTGTGGTTTGGGTTCAGTCTGTGGATCCAGACAGATTTAGAATCACAGACCTATTCAGGTTGAAAAACCCTCCAAAAATTCCCCCAGCACTGCCAAGGCCACCACTAAACCACATCCCTGAGCACCACTTGTACACTTCTTTTTTTTTAACATTTGCAGCAATGGTTATTCCACCATTGCCTTGAGCAGCCTCTTCCAGTGCCTGATCATCCTTTCTGGGCAGAATTTCTCCCAGATATCCACTCCAAACCTCTCCTGGCACAACTTGAGGCCATTTCTTTTTGTTTTATCACTTCTTAACTGGATAAAGACACCTGGCTACAATCTCCTTTTGGTGTCTCTCTGTAGATGTCTACATGTGAATTGGACACCTAAACTCCCATCACAGTCAAAGTCACCAGATCCTCACAATCCCTTGACTCCATCTCCTTTGACTCCAGTGGGAGCACAGGCAAATATTTCATAAGCAGATATTTATATGAAATATAAATATGAGATTTTCATGTAAAATGAAAGTCTCATTTGATATGGTTTAATCTTTAAAGGATATCACACACCATGCTGAGATTTTAATTCCGAATTCACAGAAAAATATGTTCCCCTGATAACTGGCTAATCAACACTTCTAAATATCAGGGTATTTTGCTAATGTTCTGGAACATAGTTTTAAATGAATTAATTAAATTCCACATCCATCATTGTGTAAAGGGCTGCTCTCTGTCATTTTGAAGCCATTCCTCCTTGTCCTGTTACTACATGCTCTTTAAAAAACCTCTCTCCCTCTTTCCTGTAGGCTCTTGTCAGGCACTGGAAGGCTGCAATGAGGTCACCCCAGTTCTCCTCTCTTTGCTTTTTAATTTAGAAAACATTCTTGGTGGTTTTGGATCAGAATTTAAACCCAAAGTTAACTATTGTGAATTTACTTCTCTCTGTGATGTCAGTGCCTTTCTGAGGGGAAGTGTACATGGCAACACATTTAGGTTGCTCTTCATTCCACACAGATATGGGTACATAAGGAGCCACGTGGAAATTTTTATATGGAAGATAAACAGCCTCTGTATCGAAAACTTACTAAATATAGACATAGTGAAGTTGTTCTTAACCCAAGCTAATGGAGAAAAATGTATTTAGAAAGATTTCTACATGTAAGTTAAATACTT
>NW_026623259.1:2948973-2954290 GCF_030028575.1 Malurus melanocephalus | reverse complement strand
ACAGTTCTCTAAGAATCCCAGCTCTCTAACACTGCAGCATTTATTGTCTTCTCATCTACTCACAAAAACTGAGCTGTTCATCCTGTTAAACTGTCAAAAATATTACTGGCTTTGGCCACTGAGTCTCCATCCAGGTGATTTCTTCAAGACTATGTCTGTTAGAAAAGGACACAGACAGCTCAGGACAGCTCATTTGGATTTGGAGTCAGGAGAGGTCACAGACATGGATCTTGGATAACCATAACTGTTGAATAACTCTGAATAACCACAGACCAGTCCCAAGGATGGCTGATTTCCTATTACAGATGTAGTCATTATGCATGACTGAT
Organism: Malurus melanocephalus; assembly: GCF_030028575.1. Lineage (NCBI taxonomy): Eukaryota > Metazoa > Chordata > Aves > Passeriformes > Maluridae > Malurus > Malurus melanocephalus. Next base: position 2,953,961 of record NW_026623259.1, on the reverse strand, counting down.
CAAACAGAGCAGAATAGGAAACATTGTTTACCACCTTGAAGCTAAATAATCCAAGCCACGATTCTTGCTTTAATATGTATTTAATCCCTCTGTTGTACAATGCATCGTGCCTCTTCTAATGGTTTTAATCTTCTCTTACACCATTTTAAAGCTGYAAATTAATCTACCTATATAATCAGCACACAAATTTCAGGCTGTGGTATCCACATCTGTACATTTCATGGGGTTTTCTGTTTCAGAMATGTTTGGGTGTTTTCCACTTTGTGTGTCCTTTCCTCAGTGCCACATGCATCTTTTCTGCCCAGTGCCCTGTAAATCTTACAAAGCCCTGCACAAGTTTTTTTGTGTGTTACAGACACTCACCTTGTTAGTCTGAAGTGCAGCTCCTTCTCAGTTGCTGTGCTAAACTCATTATTTCAGGCACAGAGCTATGACAATTAAATTTCTGTTTAATTTTGTTAAGCTTCCATGGTATTCATTTCTCCTCTGTGCCTTTCCTTTCCTCTGTGTCCATCACCTACTTAAATYAGAGTAATTATTTTTGTTTGGCTTTTGAGCCACGCTTCACCAACCAGAGGTCTCTTTCTCTTTGAGCTCTATAACATTTTGTCAAAAAAACCCCCACAGAATAACCAAGAATGATGGCTTATAATTATAACATTTCAAAGCAAACAGAATTAATCAGTATTCAGCTCTTAATTGCTGTCCCTGTATTAAAACTGCCCACTGTCATTTATACTTCCCTAAAGATTTCAGTTCTAGTACTGTTTTACGTTTCTTCAGGATCACGGACCAAGGAGCTGCACATCCCAATTATGTGAGGAATTATATGTTCAAATTTCCTTGTATCAGCAGCTCTGCAGTTGACTTATTTTACAGCACTGGGTTGTAAGAGACAGACAAGCAAATGACAAGGGAACAATGTACAAGAGACTCGTATTCAGTTTAGTCCTCAAGCGTGAGATTATCCTACAGACATTACTGAGGAGAAATCATTGTGTAATGAATGTCTCTGGATCCACTCACGTATAATGTTACTACATAATCTTGCTAATAAGTACATGAGGCTCCCTTTTAAAATATTTACATTTTTTAAATCAAATATGTCTGCCACGGGACTTGTTTGAAAAGTCATTGCTTCGGTGACTGGAGAGGTTTTTGTTTCAAAGTGAATGCAGTCATGGTCAGTTTATTAATTTCAGTGCCAACACTATCGTTTAACTTCTTTTCAATTTTTTTTAACCATTTCTGATCTTATAAACAAGGTTTACAAGAAAGACTGTTTACTAAAGTAAAAAAAAAGCAAATTCTGGTTAAATATCAGACTCTGTTTYATGATTATTTAGCAGCTGCTGTATRCACTTGWCTCAGTGCATTAATCAAGAYAGGAACTGCTAATAAACTGGTTGAGAACTATCAAAAATTCCATGTGGGGATGCTAGGGAGAGAATCATACCCAGAGTACAAGCCCAGTGATCGAGATTTTTGTGATGATATGGGTGGAAAATACAAAAGAGGTGGGACAATACTTCAGTTGTTTTAGAAAATACAGAAAGTCAGTGTCAAGGAAGAAAAAGATGGAAGTCAGGGCCAAAATACTAAAAATATCCTTCAAATACTAAAAATATGAGAAAGAAGTAGAGGATCTACTGGCAGAAGAGGTAACTGGAGCAAATATCATAGTACATGAAGGAGTATCAAAAGAAGCAGAAAGAGGAGTGTGTACAATCAAGATGGAAATGCAATACTATTATTCAGATAAAAATGTTCATATCTGTATGTAAGGAATTAAGAAATGGCTTTTCTGAGCTTTTACAGAGAGAAGAGTGTGAAAGCCTGTGCAAGGCAGTGCAGAATCAAAGCAAACCCCCTCCAAGAGCTGTGGAATAAAACCCTGAAAATTAAATATATCCAACACCAAGCCCAGGGGTGTGGCTCCCTGCAAACTGCACTTTGTACAACTCACATCAATTCCCAACCAGCACAAAACCAGAGCTAACACACAAAAAAAATGCACCAGCATCCCCTTTTTTTTTTTTTTTTCTCCTACCACTGAGCCAAGCACTAAAAATTCAGAGCAGCCCTGAGTGATAAACATCTCTCCCTCTATAAATGACTGGCCCGTTGCTAATGGCAACAACTCTGTTCCTAAAGTTAGCAGAGCTCTTACAGTGGCAAATTCRGTGTCCTCACGTAACTTGCAGGATTCAGTTCATCACTTTTGCCATCTCCTGCAGCCATACAACTGCATTTAAGCATGAACTTTTCCTTTCTCTTTGCTTGATTTTTATAAATTAAAATGCAGTTCAAGTTATAGGGTCCTGAATATGGAAGTGGAATCAATATTTAGCCTTGCTGCTGTGTGATGCCATTTTATCCCAAATGAACATTGGTTTGGGGTGGGATTTATTTNCCTTCCGCACCTTCCTTCCTTCCGTGTTGCATTCCAGGTAGGGTTCCTCCTGGCACAATGCCTCTGTGACAGACCTGGCTGCTTCTCTCCTCACCTTTCAATGCAAAGCAGCCCTTGAACTGGGCAGATTTACACAATGTTTAAACCAGCCGGGAAGAGTCTTTGTGTCAGCAGCTGTGATCTGCTGTTCTCCAAAAGCTCACAGCGCTCAACACATGCATACGGGCAGGAGCCATGCCTCAAAGGATGCAGGTTTAATTAGCAATTTCTATGAGAAACCTCAGCATTTTCTTGCTCTCRTTTTCTCTGGCGCCTGTGTGTAGCCCCCGGCAGGAGGCAGCTTCATCCCAGCAGCCATTTGTCACGCAGTGAAAGAGAGAGCTGCCACCGCCCCAGGCAGGAGGCAAAGAGGGAGGTGAGAGCCGAGCACCCAGCCCAGCCCCGGCCTCATGCACGCTGACAGAACTCACTCAAGAACACTGCAAGCAATCTCAAAGAAAGCCAGAGTAGCAGTAAGGCCACAGATGTCAGAGCAGCCTTCAGAATCAACCTCACCTTAATCTGCAGATGGGTGAATGCAAATTCAGTGTGAGCTAGAGCAAGCTATGGTGAGGTTCACTTGTGCACCACGGCCACTCAGGGAAGGAGGAAGGCACAAGTCAGGCTGCAGCCACAGAAATAAAACCCCTCAAGAGCCCAAACAGATCTGTCTGAAAGCCGCTGGACACTACAGGGCTGGCTGTGTGCTGCCAGTGGACACTGACAGGCAGACAGACTGGGGACAGCAGGACAGCAGGCAGTGGAGTGGYCACAGTGCACCAGTGCCTCTGGGCAGCCCTGGGGGCTGCTGAGCTCRCACACCAGCCTGATTCAAACTTACACTTCTCCACCTTTCCAAGGGCAAGGTCCCTTGGATCACTAGACTCGCAAAGTGTCAAACATGGAGTCTTCCTCCCAGTCAATACCCCAGGAGTCACGGCAGGAACCTCCTCCTTCTGCCTGCACCCAGCAGGCACCACTGGCCTCGCAGCTGAGAGCAGAAAGCAAAAGCAGCCATCACTGCCAGGCCCAGCCCAGAGCAGGCAGCAGGATTTTCCTGTGTTCTCTCCCGTGCAGCCTGAGCCCTGTCTGTGCTGGCAGGCTGTGCTTGCCTGGGCACTGCCTGCAGTGGTACCCAACTGCCTGTAGTCACTGCTGGGAAGGGCGAGCACACCCGGAAAGTCCCTTGAAAAATCCTTCTTGTCCACCCTGAACAAAGAGCACATCTCCTTCTCCCACCCTATGTAATCAATAGTCAGACTATGAGCTAGCTTGAGGCAGAGCATTTCCACTCTCCAGGCTCTCAGGGGCTTTGCTCGGGGGCTTCCAGCTACCCCTGGGGCACTTCTGGTACTCAAAGAGTCATGATAACTTCACAAGGGCCAACACCGACTCATATCATGCAGTCAGAYGGCTGAGCCCTTGGCCTTTCTTGTGTGATATCTGTATCTGTCCCCTCGCCAAACATCACATTTATTGGGTTCAAACTAAGGGTAACAGCAGGTATCCAAAATGCATAAAAACAGAAACAAAGCTTCTGGGAAACTCCCCTGCTCCAGTTCACTTCTGCTTTAGCAGGTGCAAGCAGCAATATTCTCTGTCGCCTCGGGGCTGGATCACAGGAAAACATAATGAGCTCTGTGGATTCGAGGAGTGCAAGGAGCAAGCAAGACCTTCARCACAGGAACAGAAGACTGGAAATGGTGATCCAGCATCATAGCTCTAGCCTACTATTTTTGAAAAAGAGACATTTTATTTTTTATTTGACAAGCTACCTGAGACAGGCAAATTTGCTGAATAGAGGTCATAAATATTGCCATGTTTCAAACCACTGAGAACAGGCTTACTCTTACCTATTTTCAGTGTTTTTCATTTATTCATCCTGGTGAGATATTTAAGACTGTCTTTTCTTCCTGTGTGAGCTAATCTTTGTCTTTCTGGTGTCCTTATAACATGTAAGAATATCAATCATTTATCATACTGTTCAAACTGAAAAGAAAGAAAATTTAACTCTATTAAGCTGACTCATTATTTTATGATATCACTCATCTCCAGTCCTTTGGCAATGAATATCAAGGCAAAGTATTGCCACTTTGTCTTCTTTAGACCCCCACTAGAGATGTTACTGTTATAAACACGGCCTTTCTTGCTTTATTATTTCACCATAACAATGCTGCAGCAGTGCAGCCAGACAGAGGGTGAACCATGTGTGATTAGCTTGCAGATTTGTGAGGAAATCTTAAAAAAACCCTGGGTTTTTTAAGAATTCAGGGTTTGTCTCCCTGCATTACACTCACCATGTGTTTCCATGGTGGTGCCAGCAGGCTTTGTGTGGCAGGCAGACCTTGCTGTGGACCAGGCTCCAGGTTTGCTCAGGACTTGTCACTGGGATGGCTGAGAAAGGCACACTGTCCCTCAGGAATGCTGGTCCAAATCTCCATGGCAACAGATTTGGGATGGAGACCTGGCATGCTGAGTGACAGAAGGTCACTGCAGAAAAAAAAAAAAAAAAAAAAGTAGTAATAACTAGCTCCAG
>NW_026623259.1:2931253-2948920 GCF_030028575.1 Malurus melanocephalus | reverse complement strand
ATTGCACTCAGAGCTTCATAAACTGTAGAGATAAAATACAAATCATTACTTTTCCTCCTTTATGGCTTTTCAGAGGAAGGCATAATTATCTAAAGTCAACACTGATTGTCCCACTATAAAAATTATTGCAGTCACAGCCTGGAGCCTTAAAGAGAATCAGGAGGTGGGACAATAAAAATCACAGTGCACAGTGCACAGGGGTATCTGCTCAGAGCTCTGTATCAACCTAAACTGATTTCAGGGAAAAAAAAATAAATCAATGAGCTTAATAACTCTAGGCTGGACATGTCTGTTCCATTCTGTGCAGTTTTMTGCCACAGAAATTGCAGGAGTGTCTGGGACTCTGCTTTGTGAGGATATTTTTCTGCACCCACTTCCAGCTGCTGCTTCTGAGTGTGAGACASAGAGATGAGAGCTGGGGGAAGGTAAAACAAACCAGAGACTCACAGAATGATTKGGATTGGAAAGGATCTTAAAACTCATCTTATTCCAAACCCCTGCCATGGGCTTGGACACTTCCAGGGATCCAGGGGCAGCCTCAGCTTCTCTGGGCACCCTGTGCCAGGTCCCACTCACCCTCACAGGGAAGAGTCTCTTCTGCTTCTCTAACCCAAATTCCATCATAAATAAGTCCATACTCTTTCTCAGTGATTCACTGTTAACAAGGGATGGTGAAATTTTATGCTGGTTTTACACAGCACCTAAAGCCAAAAGAGCTGATAAAGAAGGTCATGGATGCTACCAAAAAACCATTTCAGGTTCAAAGCTTTGTTCCTCTTGTCCCTGAAACAAATTGCACTGTACTGCTTGTGCAGCACCCTTCCTGCCAGGTAAATAGAAATCTGTGTCCTATAATACTTTGCAGGCATTATTTGCTGCCATAAAACATGAATAAAAGCATAAAATATTGAGGAAGATACAATTTTATAGCGCATTAAAAATAAAAAAAAAATTAACMAGCATGACAGGTTAACATTTTACAAGCATCAAAGGAGCAGGTGAATTATGGCATTATAGGCAGCAGAACAAGCTCTCTTGTGTTTAGCCTTGGAGCTCTTTATTTTTCCAGACCATTTCTAATTAGAGTCTTGAAATGAGATCCTGCTAGCAAACCCCTAAATTACAGGGAGTAAAGAGGGGATTCAGTCCAGGTATTTTTCCAGAGCAGGACTTTGAGCCCAGCACGCTGTGTTCTGCATACAAAGCATTTGAGTTGTGCAGGAACAGAAGGACAGAATGATCATAAAAAAAAAAAAAAAAAAAAAAAAAAAAAAAAAAAAAAAAAAAAAAAAAAAAAAAAAAAAAAAAAAAAAAAAAAAAAAGGTATAGGGGAGGAAAAAGAGCAGCTGGGGAAGAGATCAAGGGGCATCTTGCAGGACCTTCAATCATATTGCATTTGTGAATTCATTGGCTCAATGTGCTGGGGCTTTTAAAACAGTGTTGTGAGAAGCAGCTGCTATGTAGAAAGAAACCAGCCAAGTCCTGTATATTTTTATTAGTTACTCACTTTATTTTTTTACTGTAATAGAGAAAACACAGAGCAAAAATACATTTCTTACTTCATGATCTTATGATATAAAGTCAGGATAGGAGATAAGAGGTCTGGTAGGCGGACAGAAAGACAGGGTAGTGAGTCCATATCCTTATGATCCGTTTTCCAACGTAATTAATTTTTAGCTCTGATTTCTAAGGAACTGAAGTAGTACAATTGCAGTGACTATCTCTCCTCCTATCCGCCTTCCCACTGTACAAAGACTCCTGAAGCCACACGGCTATTTTTACCAAATCTGCCAAAAAAGTAGCAGCCTCAAAGATATTTAGTTCCTACAAGGATAAAAAAAAATGCAGGTGACTGGTATAAAGGGCTGAGGAAGTGTCCCTGAGGAGGAGAGGAAGGGGTAGCTCAGCACTTCTCCTCTGCAGGAGGCACGGCTCTGCTGCGTGAACAGCATGTGTGCGCTGGCACGATGGGCAGCACACACGGAGCTCTGAACCCGACAGAGCATATGTTGCCTCTCGAGCTGCCAAAAATATAGAGGCATGAGAGGAAGATGAAGCACCAGAGTGAGGAATTAGTGAAAACAGGATGTACAGAAATGAGGGAAAGAGTAAGGGAGACAGCAGAAATCTGGCCAGTGTTACATGACAGCAAATGCAGGGGTGGTGAGCAGGTGACCAGGATGATCACACATGAGAGAGGATGTGCAGGGACATTTGAAATGAGCTGTAGGAACTAAACTTTGTCCATAGAACAACCACTTGGAATTAACTTGTGTGTTGATATTCCTGCATGCCTGGGAAAACTGCGGGGCTGGAAAATATGGCAGTCCTGGTCCCTTCTTTAGATGGGGGAGAGGTAKAACAGCATCAACAGCAAAACATTTGCCCCCTTAATAAGAAATACCTGCAGGGAAGGGTGAGCCTGTTGTTCACTGAGCCTGTCTCCTGTTTCCCTCCTGAGGGAAAATGCTAAAACTACTGAGCAGTGTAAGTGCCACAGAAACATTTTGGAAAGTGCTCTGGACCCTCMCTTGAAGATTCACTATACTCAAGTGTGTGCACTTCCAGCATTCACTGAATGCACACAGCTCACTGAATGCTTTGTTCAGGCTCTGATCCACCTCCTAATGCTCCCAGGCATCTGCCTCTGACAAAGAGCAGAGGGGAGTTTTCCCACAGGTATGTCTGCCATATATAGTGGTTATGAAAAGACAAATAAAGCATAAATATTTTATGTTTTCTATGCATTCTCACCCATTCTTTGAGAATGCAATGTCTGACGTTCACTGCTGTAAGCAGCTTTGAATCACACCAGATACCCGCTCACCACCATGGCTGTCACAGTGCATTCCCTGTGCAGTCCCTGCTCATCCTGTCATTCCCCATGAATTCTTCATTAGGTCACAGTTGTCTCTAATGAGTGCTAATTCTTTTTCTTGTCCACACCTTCTTAGTGTGACACATTAACTAGGAAGGCCATAAGTAGAGCAAAGGGAAGTGCCCTGGTTATCTTATTCTGAATAGCAGTGATATCATATGAAGTAAGTCCAAATTGGAATCATGGTTATTCTTGAGCAGTTTCATGAGAGTCAGTTGTATTTCACATGGCCATTGATAGTGGGATTAAAAAGCAGAGATTTACAGGTTAAAAAGACTTAGTTCATTGAATAGGGTTGGAGCTTCTACAAAACATTTTATTGAGGACTTCACAATGCAAAGAAAAYAGCCCTGCTAAAAGGTTAGGTTTTACATTTCTGGGGTTGACTTTCATTTATAGATGAAAATATTTGTTGAGCATAAATGACTGTGCTCCAGAGAGTGCTGTGCACTGCCAAACCATTTTTGATGCCAAAATAATTTAGTCTGATCATATGGAAACCATTCTGAACCCCAGAAACCTGGATGCCATATGGGCAGGCTGCCAGCCAGAGTAAACCAAAGATATTCTGTCCTTGGAGTGGGAAAGGTACATAGTTCGCACAAGCTCTTAAAAAAATCAGCATCAGGAAGTATCTTGGCCAAGAGGAACTTGGCAGAGCAGTATTTTAGCTTTGCTAAGGGACTGTGTATGCCCATTGAAACAGTAACATCTGTGGAGGAAGGGCAGAGCACGGGGATACAATGCAGTTTTATGGCAGCACTGCTTAGTCAGGGAAAGGGACTCCAAAGGGAGCTGATACAGCCARCTGGCTGGCTGATGAATGAAGTAAYGATTGTGGAAGAGATCAAAAAGCTATCAAGTGCTCCATCTTTCCCATAATGAATTTCTGAGGATTAGTGGAGCTTGCAGTTGAAGTATAAAGGTGTGACGTCAGGAAATACTGAGCGTTTTTTTGATCCTTAAATCATTAAAATTAATTGGAACTCATGAGCAAGCCAAAGTAATGATAAAACTCTAAAGAATCTGAAATTTGTCATGAATGAATGGAATACAAACAAAATACTGTGCTTTTGTTCAGAAAATGAGGGCAGAAATTGAATGTATTTCCTATTTGTATGATGGATTCCCACTGGATTCGGCTGTGCACCTCATGGAGCTGCTCTGTGTGCAGAGCACAGAAGAGCCTATTTTTTTGCAGTGAAATGTGTTGAATATGCAGCAAAAATAGCACCTAAATTTATTTCTTTATTTTTTTTTTATTTGTTGCTCAGGTGACTGAAATTCTTATTTTGCCTTTACAGAACTCTAGGAGATTTAATAATTTTTCTTTCATATACTACTAAACAACAGCAATTCATAGTTACTAAACAACAGCAATTATAGGGGCATTGTCAGGTGATCAGTTCCAAAAATGTTAATTAACAAACAATTCTAACCTTGTGCCTCTCCTTGAACTTTCATGGATAATTTCCATTGTTAAAACATTAAGTGCTTACCTGCCTAAACCCCAAAATGTTCTCTATTTTCCCACTCTGAAAGAGCAGAGAAATTRCATCAGCAAAACCATAAAATTGATTGCAGAGTCATTATGTCAAATGCCTGCCAAAACACAGAGAAATATAATATTTTTTTCTTACATTTTCTAATATCATTCTGGGTGTTACATCGGTACTACAACAACGAACACGGCAGTTTCAGGAAGCATGGAAATTTTCAGCTGGAAATGGTCCTTCTGGTGTGTATTATACTTTGAGATGCTTTCCTGGCATCTACCAGCTGCTTTCAGGAAAATTTGCATGCAATTTTAGTTTGTCTAATTTCTCCTCCCTGTTAATGTGCTTTTGTTATTGCCGCGTGGAGTTCATTAACTTCGCCAGGAGATGGCAGCAATGGAAACCACTTCGTGCCCTCCATTCATAAGTGATCTTTCATGCTGAGCGACGATCAACATGRTATCAACCAACGTTTAAGAATTATTTTGAAAAACCAAGCAAAGCAGTCTCCACAGCTGTAATCATAGAAAGATATGGAAAAAAAAAAAAGAGCTGTGAATCGTGAAAGGAACTATGGGACCCCTTCCCAGGATCTGAAGGTCATTTTTTCAGCATTCAAGCTGCAAAGACACATATATGTCAATTAATAAAACTGTTGGAAGGAATTACTTCCCCAGGCTACCATGACCAAAACAGTCTAAAGTAGCTTTAATTCATTTGATCTTCATGGCACAGAACAGAAAGCATTTGAGTTTGGTGCAGAGGAGGACTGGGGAGGRTCTGCAAAAAAATCATAAAGATCTGAGATGGGGTTTTGGGCTGCTAGACTTTGACCCATGTCACTGATTTGGTGACAAGAGGCACAGGGAGCAAGCTGCTTATTTAACTGTTTTTATAAAACATGTGAAGGGACACAGAGAACCAGACAGAGCATCCACTTAGGAGAAATGAGTGTTTACACAGGCAAATTACCATACATATTTCCCACAGGACACAAGCATTATTAGACCTGTTACAAACTTTGTCAGCAACCACCGAGGAAAAGAAGAATCTTATTTACCCTTCTAAATACAGACCAGTCTTCAGGGCAATACAGCTGTTAAATTTACTGGCATGGATGCCTGTGTTACAGCCAGGATTTATCATGCATAATAAATCCACAACTGTCTCAGCTTCAGTTACAAGCTTTTGTTCCAAGCATATTATTTATTTATTGCCCAAAATTAAGAGCATGTGGAGGAAATGAGCTTCCCCACCAGGGGTTAATGTTTGTGTGCAGCTGAGCAGAAGGAGCAGTGAAGCTGAGGGCTGTGGCAAAGTCYATGCTGGTCCATGTGTTTCAGCATAGCCAGGACAACTCTGGGCACGTGTCCCCTTGAAGGGTTAGAAGGCAAAGGCTGCTGGTTATCTGCTCTCCAGAAAGGGAATTGGAGTGGTGAGAAAAGGCACAGCTCCTTGTCATATTTCCTGWCGAATTTGGGGCTGTAAGTCATCTTGCTGCCTTTGTGAATAACTAGGAACTCCCATCCTGGAGAAACAAGTGCTTTCATCATCAATGTATCCTCACAGAAAAGTCTGTAACACTTAAAGCTTTGGCTAATTGCTTGTTTTAATGAGACAGTTAAGAAAGTAAATCATGTTTATGGAAATCAATCTGTCCTGCGTCGCAATCTTTCCATTAGTGAGAAATTAGTTGTGACTCCTGGAAACAAATGATGTTCTGAGGTTTTATGGAGCTTGCTTGAGCTAAAAAGGCTAATATTGCTAGGAGGAATATGTGGGCTTTGTAGCTACAAGCCACTTCAATCATGGTAGAGACTTCCAAGCAATTTTGCYTTCTGTAAATTAAAGATCCACAACCCTCAGGGTGAAGGGAGCTTTATTGCAAGAAAATCTCACACTGCTCAGAGATGTCCCCTGTGCAACCCAGGTCAGTGATTATTTTGATGTAAATCAGCATGGTCTAAAAGAAATGCAGTTCAAAAGAAGCCTCCTTTAGTTATATAAACAYCTGTAATTATGAGGTTAGTCGATTTTCAGAACAGAAGATCACAACCTCTGSGTTTGCTCATAGTTTAATATACTTTGTGACTGAGAACACATGAGGAACATGGACTTTTGTGCCTCTAATTGTTCCTGTGGTTAGTTTATATGAGAAGCACCCTCTCTTAAACACCTCAAATGCAATTATATCCTATTACKACCTGTGTTAAAAATTTTATTACAAGCTACAGTGAGTATTCAACCTGTGTGCGTCTATAATACTCTAATATGTAAATGTGTTCCTCTTCCTTGTTTCTAGTTCCTCAAMTGCATCAAAAGGCAACATGATTTATATTTTCAGCATGTTATCCTACTGGTCTTAGATGTTTTTAAATGAAAAATGGAAGGGAAGGTATATGCAGCACTACCRGTATGTTGTTGATCTATAGGTTATGCCTCATTCCTCCAGCCCTCATTACTTAACATAAAATAGACTGGAGAAATTTAAAGGTATTTTGGTAATCCTAGGTAGTTACAAACAGAAAAATTCTATGATGCAGGAAGAGGAAAACAGTGTCTAACTGCCCTCTGAGCAGATTTTCTTAGTGCTGACCAAAAAGTCCTGCACAGGTGTGGTATCACACAGAAGCATGGAGGTCCTGGGCAGCAGCATCCATGAGGAGCCTGCTCTGGCTTTTTTGCTCCACAGGCTTTGCCCTGAAGGAGGAGGAAAGGGCACTCGGAGGCTTCTGAGCTCCATCCCTCTCCCTGCCGCAGTGTGGGTGCTGGCTGCCTTTTCAAGTAGCAGCACAGAGCGTTACTGTGAGCCTCCTTTAAAAAAGAGATGCCCTCTGAAATGCCTGAATTTAGAAGCAGATTTATTATGCAGGCTGAAATAGTGATTAGCTCCTGCCAGTGTCACCAGACAAAACGGAGCCAGCCTTCTCTAGATTCAGTAGTGAAATCTAACAATGATGACAACAACAACAAATAACTAAAAAGCCCACACCAAAAAACAACAAAATTACACAAATGGAAAACAAGCCATTGGAACAACCTTGCCCTGCCTTGTCACTTCATCAACTTTCATGACCACAGCAGTAATATCTTACACAACACAGTACWGCATTATATTGTATTCCATCATGCAATATCTTATCTTTTTCCATTATAGCCTTGTTCATATTGTTTTCAGTCCTGACCACACTGTCTCTGTCCTAAAATAGCAGGGAGACTAGTGCAGTGGAGCTGCCAGATGTAAGGATACCCGCTACCAGGCCTGATGCTGATCCCACCACACATGCAGGCTGATGTGTCCCAACCTGGCCTTAGGCTGTCCTCATCCCCATGGAGGTATCTGATGGCTGGGAGCAGAACTGCCAAAAAGGCAGCCAAGGACCAAACAAGGCTTTAGTGCTGACCTTTCAGAGATGAGGATTTGGGTTTTAATGACATTACTGGCAGGTGTGGTGAGGTGTTGGCATCAGTCTGACTGGTTTAGGGTGCTGACCTCAAGGCAGAGGAATGCTGCTGGCTCTACGCATTGTGATTACCACCTCAATGAGCCAGCTCAGGAGGCACCACATCTCTGGATATTTCCACTGCTACAATATCCACAACACTTCAATTACAGGACATTTTGAACCCCCTCAGGGGGGTGCAATCCCTCCATGCTGCAGCCTGAAGGGGCAGCTGTCAGAGGTGATGGTGCAGAGGCCACAGGAGAACCTCTGAGTCTGCATACACAGTTTCTGTTTGTGAGATGTCACATCCATGTTCCTCAATGCATGATGAAGGTCCAGCAGGCACTATGTTCAGTATTTTTCTCTCTTACATAAGGAAACAAGCAGCTGGAGGCAGAAAATCTCCTGTGTGGAGTCACACATGTGCAAATACTCAATGTGAAACTGATGCAGAGACAAATAGTCTCTTCTTTTTTTTTTTTGGGTTTTTTTTTTTTTTTTTTTTTTTTTTTTTTTTTTCTGACAGCAACCATGTACATATTTTCCAAAAGTTTCTCTTGGGAATGGATATTTACACAACACTTCTCATGATAAAATTTTGCTTTCTAAAGCAACCTGAAAAAAATTGCTTACATGACATAGAAAAACCTTGAAAGGATGGGGAGAGCAGGTGCCCAAAACACTAAGAGCTTGTACTTCTGCATCCTCAGGTCTGAAACAYGTTGAGAGCAGATGAGATTTGTGCRGCCGACAGGCACGTCAGTGCAGTGGGGTGCTGAGCATGGGGACAGACCAAGGGGACAAAGCTAGGACACGTGCCACAGGTGACTGACGTGGCAAAAGTATTGTGGCTTGTCACGTGTCACTGAGTAGCTGGTTGTGAAAGACACTGTTTAAACAAAGTGTTGTGTACATTTCCATGTCAGTACCTGTCTGTCCAGATTCTTAATTTCAAAACGCAGCTCTTAAGCATATTTGAATGAGTCATTATTTTTGGCCAGCATTGACAGTAACTGGAAAATCTAAACATTACTGCACTGTACATCCCCTACACTCCATAGATTGTACAGGAGTTTTTTATATGGGTGACATCCTATTTCTGCTCTGCCTACACCCACTTTTCTCTGGTCTGCAGGTAAGAGCATTCTTGTTTTGCCGGAAAGGGCCCCCCTGCTGGATAGTTACTTTCCTCCCCTTAGTGCAAAAGCACTTTTGTATAGCTTCTCTTTGAGTGACTGGTGACTACTTAGCAATTAGGATGTATTTTTTTATACATCAGTGCTTAACATGGCAAAGCAGCTTTTGCATCCAGGAGTGAGTCCTCATCTTTGGCAGCTGAAGCCAGGGCCCACAAAAATCCTTCATAGCCATGTCTGCTTATTTGTGTTTGCCTGTAATAAGGTAACTGTACAACATGGCATTCAATCACTTACAGAGCATTGCAAGAACATTACAGACACCCTTGGGCATGAATTGCCTGACTTTGAGGCCAGTAAACCAGAGCCTCTAGTCAGCACATCCCGCATTTCTGACAGCAGTTGCAACAGCCCACCTCTRAGAAAATAAATTGATGAAATCATTGAGCATATCTCAGATCTTCTCAGTTTAAATCCAAAGTGTTAAAGTCTGTGAAAGCAAAGAGGAGATGGATGAAAGGGAGGAGACTCCAGATGGCCATTGTGAGGGAAAAGGAAACAAGAGACGCTGAACCACTTGAGGAAGGGAAAGTGTGTCCAGATGTGGGTGGGACGAAAGCCCTGGAGTGAGGGAYGGCTTGGAGACAGTGAACAGAGGATGAGAAGGAGGTCACACAGTCATCCTGTAGAGAAGAGAAAGGCAGAAATGCGTAAAATTCATCCTGGGATGAGCCAGGATTTTGATCTAGGGGTAACCATAAAGCATACAGCCGGGTACTTCAATGCTTTGACTTTGGTAGAATAAAAGTCACGTAGCTACAGTCGCTCTTGAATCCACAAAAAAAAMCAGCTCCCCCTTTCTTGGAAATGAGCTTTGCTAATTCTCTCCATGTCTTGCTTAATCAGCTCTGCCAGCAGCTGAAACAATCTTTTCTGTTCAACAATGAACCACTMTTCATATTTTCAATTTTCAGTGTAAAGAGAAGCATGAAGTCTGCACATCATTCAGACTGTAGCTCATGAGCTTTGGAAGGTCCCAGCAGCTTGACTGTGACTTGAGTGAGAAATCACCTTTCATATAAGCAGCAATTAAATAATAATCTTTCATATAAGCTGCAGTTTCCAATGATGGAATGGAAAAAGGGCTGCAATTACATGGTCGACGGTAATAACCTTATTGTTACATTTCCCTCCATTTCAAGAAAAAAACATGATTCAAAAACAACACCTTTCAACACTCATTATTTGGGCAGCCTGGAAAATGTATAAGCAACAAGTGGGTGACTATGCAACACAAAAATGTGGACTTCTGACAGGAATTTCTTGCTCTTGAGAGGAAGCAGCCTAATGCTGCCACTAATTACCAGGACACCAGAAACAGGAGGTTGTTAATAGAACTTAAAACTTCCATGTAAATTGGAAGGCAGTGCCTTTATAAAAAGGGTTTTAAATATTGCCTTGAAGAATTGACTATGAAGTCTAGGTTGGCAGAAATAAAGTAAAAATTAATAACCCATGGTGAAAGATCATGGATTTAAGGACTAAAACAAATTTGAGGTCTCAGCCAGAGAGTTAATAAACTCTACACCATAGAGAGGAAGGAAGGAAATAYTATACAGATTTGAGGCCTGTTTAAATTAAACATAATAGCAAAATATTTCTGATCAGGTATTTCTGATTGACAGAGATGTGGGAAAGCTATCAGTGTCACTTGGGAGATTTCATCTGGAAAAGTGGTCATCTATGTTCAAGAAAGAAGAATTRTCATGGGAACCAGTGCAGAGAAAAACTTCAAGACTGGTCAGGAGATGAAAAACAACARCACTGAAACCCAGATTCATGCTGCCCAACTTCAGGCACTTTACAAAGACACATAAAATAGGAGCACAGTCACCAGGGTCTCCTGTAGTCAATGGAAGGAGATGGGCATCTCCAATCATTCAGACTACCTAAGTTCTGACTTGGCTTCTAAATTAGACAGTTTATTTAAATACCCTAACTACTAAGGAAGCATATTGCTCCAGGGAATTTGCATGGCACCCTGAAAAACAGAGGATCAGAAAGAAACCAGCTGCTCCCAGAAGTGTAAACACCACAGAAGAGGTCAAGGTGAGGTTTAGCAGCAGGACAAACTGATATATGCTGGGCACAAATAAATTGTTCTGATAAAAAGAAGGCTGGTCTTTGGAAACRGCTTTCCATATGCAGGTGGGGGAATAAGAAACTTGCCTAGAATTAAATTGCAGCTGAATAAGTTCATTTAAAAGGTTATGTGACGAGCATACCTGAAAGAACAAACATTTGGACTGGCAGATACAAAAAGTTCCTCTCTCATCTGTTTTCTATGCTGTTTTATTTGGATTTTTTGTTACTTAATACAAACAGGACTAATCCTTTATACTGGCACCAAAGAGACTTCTTGTAAAATCACATGTGTTTTGCACAAGAATTATTGGAAGGTGCCGCTGCCTGTCGTTCTCCATCTGCATCAAGGGGAAGGACTAAAATCTGTTTTCTGGAACCGGAATTGCTCGAGACCAAACCTGAGAACAGCTACTGCTGAGCAACTGACCTGCAAAATGCTTGCTGCCCAAGACAAGGGAGACCAGTTTTCCTAAGTGATGGGCAAATGCATGGCAAGGTGCTGTTAAGAAGGCACAGAAATGCTATCAGCATGTTCCCAGTTGTCACTGGTACAGGTAGTGTGTGTGGTCGGGTGTACAACTGATGGCATGTTAGGCCAATGTAGTGTCTTTCTACTCCAGTTGTAGCAGC
This sequence comes from Malurus melanocephalus, assembly GCF_030028575.1. NCBI lineage: Eukaryota > Metazoa > Chordata > Aves > Passeriformes > Maluridae > Malurus > Malurus melanocephalus. The sequence continues at coordinate 2,937,189 of NW_026623259.1, read as the reverse complement.
AAAGGAAAATCATTGTCCATGGACCAGCCTTGTTTACAAGCCTGAAGTGCTGGAGCCATGCAGTTAAAAGTGTCCCAGAAAATACAAACACAGACTATCGATCCCAGCTATGTATTGCCAAAAGGGTGGAAGAGCACAGCCAAAGGTCTGGCAAACAGACAGGAGAGGACATGGGAATTTARGCATCGAAGGATTTTGGCAGGAGCATTGTCAGAAATGGGACTGGAGCATTGTATTCTGCTATTTAATCCTTCTTAATTTGCAATGGAATGAGCCTGTATACACACTGCCAAAAATTATGTGTCAGAACCAGAGAAATATCAGATTCTCCTATACTGATATTGGCTAACTAGTTGGGTCAACAGCATCCTATTRCAATAATAATGTGTGCTAAGAGAAACAAGATTATACTCCTGATTATTGCATTTCATGCTGGGGAATTGCTGTGTCACAGTCCCCTAATTCTATGCAACCCTGGTATTTTGAAGGATGGAAGTAATTTTGAATTTTATGTTTAAACTTGCACCTGTGTCTAAAATTATATATATATATTTCATTTCAGAATAGCAGAAAGTAGTTAATTTTCCTGGGTAATACTTAGCATGAACTTAGTGGTTGATATTAGGAAACACAAAATTTTGCAAAAGACTGAGAACCAAGTGAAGCAAGACACAAACTGACAACATATAAGGCCTTGAGAGGCATGAAATACAGGATTTTACAACACAGTTTTAAAATAGCAATTACACTCATTTTTCAAAGTAATTTGTTTGCTAAAGCTTGCCCCATGAAAAAAAAGAAACTAGATACAAATACAGAGTAATGCACATTTTTTGTTTAAAAAAATGTGTTAGCTCTTATTCCAACAAAACCTTAGAGGTTATTGCAAAATGTTTGTAAGGGCTTTATGTTTGACAGAGTCTTATCTTTCTTTTTCCATGGGGTCACAGTTGCTCTGTAATGCTGTCACTGTTAAGGATAATGTTTGTGGGCAGTTGCTATTGGCAGTGACAGTCGAAGTTCAGGCAACCAAATTTAGACATGAAATTAATAAYGGCATATGTACCAGAGAGCTTAAGTATGCATTGTTTCATCATGACTTACCAGGAAAAATTCCTACTGCGGTCCAAGAAAGCTTGGCATGAATATATCATATATATGGAGAGAAGGACCTGCCTCAGAGAAAGGAGGTAAGTAACAGTATAATCTGGATAAAATGAGACAAAATATTTGGARTATGAATACAGCTGAAACCCCCTGCTGTGGAAAGCCAGGGTAGTGTGCCACTAAGAATGTGCTTAGCTGCATAAATACACAGTGTTTCATGAAGTCCACACATACCCCACTGCAGAAATTGTTAATTTTAAAAAGATTGTAAATKTGAGTGCAATATATGCCTCTAGTACTTACATATATTATAAACAGCACTGGGGCTGTGGAGAGGATTTATCTGTGACCACTAAGCACTTACCTGATTTGCACAGCCACGCCTCTGTCTCAGCAGGCAGGCTTGATAAATCCATCTGCTCACCATAAATAATTGAACTTCTTTCCTGACTGCTTTCTTTTTTCTTCAAAATGTCCTCTGTGGGTCCATATACACAGGGCTGCTGAAATTAGGGAAAAAMGTATGAGCTGGTTTTGTGTCACTTTACAGGTCTGGACTTCAGCCACCTATAGACGCCATGAGCTTCCCTCAGTGTCTGAAGTTAATCCTTCAGCTAAGACCAAAACTCCTTTAGGAACTAATAATAGTGACCCCAGTAGTGAACCTGCATCACATTTATTTTATTCTGGACTTGGAGTTCCTGGACATGTTTGGACTACAACTGGTCAGGTTTCCAAAATATAAACAAGAGACAAGAGATGAATAATGTAAGAAATCTGAAAGGACCTCTGACACACATGCTATATATTTTTTGCTGCAGTATAATACTTGTGAAATATTATAGCAGGAGCTGCTTAGCCTTCCAATACGTGTTCCAGAATTCAAAGAGGGAAAAAAAAGCTGCAGTTTTTGGCTACTGCTGCCCATTAAAAATTCACGTCACTTGCAATCGTTATCCCAGAAATAAGAGAAGTTTTGTGAGAACTGATCAGATATGTCTTGCACATATACCTGGAAGTACACGCATTCATCTGAGCACCTTCCCAATGAAGACCTGACATAAGCTTTTCCTTCTTAAGTCTTACTTTTTCTCCCAAGAGACAAGACTGGGTGCCCTACCTATGCAAAGGAAATCAATGAGTTTCTTTTGCCTGCAGTGTCAAGTAAGCCCCCAAGCAAGCATTCCACTGTAGCAACTGTAGTCAGAATTGAGAGGGCCATTAATTTATCACAATTTATTTTGGGCAGTGTGACTACATGTCAGTGCTGACAGCATTTGTAGCATTAAGTGTTCCAGAGTGAGGACCAAGGCACTGCTAGCAGGTTCACACTCTGAAGGCCTGCCAATCCTGGTAGGTCACTAAAAACATAGACTTTGCTTTGTAGTATTTGTTYGGGGAATGCTTTAGCATGGCTCATTTTCCAGGTTTGGATGAGCCTGGGATCCTCTTCTRTGTTCAGAGGCAGTCATGTCCTAAGGACTGGCAGAAAGGAAAAAGAAAATCAAAATAATTTCRTCTGCAAAGGATGCAACAGGAGCATTGTGTCAAAAGAAGAGGAAAACACACCCGTATGAATGAAGGATCCATGTGATTCCCTCAATTCTGACTTCTTTATGGCATTTAATAGTGTACAGAGAATTTGTCTGGCCATGCCTCCAGTTGTTCATAGACTATGATGGTTTGCATGTCTTTAAAATAAACTCTGGCACACAAATATTAAGCCGCATAAACGGAGTCAGTCACATATGTCCCTCAGCTGGGATGAAGTTCTTAATTAGACCTTTTCCTGGGGKTAGTCAGCATTAAGCTGCCTATGCTCACAGGCAGCTCTGCCGTGGTGCAGCTGMGTGACCTTGGATTAGACTGTTGCGTGAGAAAGAGCTCTAAGAAGTGAGGGCCACTTACTTTGCTCAAGAGCTGTGCCTACATTGAAGCACTCTCCCTCAATCCTTGCATGAGCTGTGTTACGGATATAACTGTGCCTGGCCACACACACTGCCCCAGASCCTCACCCACCTGAGCTGATGATGGCTCCTTCCCATCACTGTGGGCTTGTGTGACGATGACCAGACTGGTGGTTGATTGGCTCTGATTATTGTCACTGAACCTGATTCTGACCCTGACTCACAGACTTCTGGCTTGACCTCAGATCTCCTTCTCACTATGTTCACTGGGACTGTCACTGGTGATCTGTACTTTTGGCTGAACTTGTAGCCACCACCAGAACTGCTTTGCTATTCTTGTTTGCGTGCTGTGGGAATGCTCCTGCTTGCTAGTGAAGCCACTGCCTTACTATCACCCTCCACTCCCAGCTTGCCTTGCTACTTCATTAARCACATTCCCCCAAAGGATGCCACCTTTCACCTACCACTGGTATCATTGGTGCCAGTGGGACTGTGACGGCCCTGACACCAGTAGTTCCAGCACAAACCAGACAATAGGAATACAGATTGCTGACACCATGTGACTCTCCTTTTAGCCAAAGATTTTTGTTAGAAAGCTGTCTTGAGCCAGCCTACTGGCGCCATGAATTCCTGCCAATAGGATAAATCAGGAGAGTGGGCAAGAAGTCAGCAATTGAGACAAAGAACCTGTTCTGTCACAGACAGATGGCAAAACTAAGCAGTGACACAYAACTCCTCCTGTGTGACCTCACTGAGCTGTTGGTCAGATAACCAGGGATTCTCAGTAACCTGGAGATACCATATTTCAAAAGCCCAAGTAAAATGCAAAGTGGTCACAAACCCAAAATAGTCCCAAGTTCTTTGTTTTTGTCATCTTTTGTAACTTATTTTAGTTGTCGAAGTCTAGCAACAGCATTTCATACTTTAGCTGTTGATTTTCCCACCTCATCTGCAGCATTCTCTCCTCTTCCTCTCCAGGGCACTACCTCCACCTGGCTTGGCGAGACCATCTTCAAGCATACAAGGCCTATGACAATTCTTCCAACTCCACCATGAGGTACCACTGGTGTTCCACCTGGACTGCCACACAGACATAAACAGCTTGCCTCCTTATTCAGACTGTCACACTTGCAAGGATTTCAGCAMTAAACCCAATCCTTGCTGGCAGCCTCAGACAGCAGTTGTGAGACAAGGCTATCAGCAGGAAGGCAGCAATTTCAATTCAGTCGAGCCCAGTCGACCAGCGCCCCTGAGATCAATCTATACATTAAGACAATGAACATATAGGAAATGGTCAGAACATGGGTAGTCCCACTGAARTGATGTCAGCATCTTGCAGCTCAAATACTCACACCAAATTTGTCTGGCTGCTATTGTAGCCTGGCCAGTACTGCTCCCTTGTTCTAATACTGTCTTGAGTACCCAAGGGTAGTTATGCCTTCTGCATTTAATTGCCACTCCTCTGCCAATTTACCTGGAAGGTGTCCTTTGCTCTAACATTGTACCCTGAAGGAGAAAAACTAGTGCTCTTGAGACATCTATGTGTTGTCCTGTATACATGYAGTACATACGGACTTCTGTCTCTTCTCTGCTCTTCTTAAACAGGATGCTAAAAGATCTGGCTAATACTTTTCAGAAATGTGAACCTCCCATTCCAAAAAAGAATTGTTCACCAGGAGTCTCATGCTGAACAGCAATGCAAAACATGAGGTTCACATAGAGCCAGCTACCATTTTCTAGAAACACACATTTCTAGCGTTTTCTGACCCAGCATGCACAAACAGGTCACTAAATCCTTTGTTTTTCATGTAGCATATAGAGAGAATTGTTATGGAAGTTTACCTTTCTGGATGCGTAAATACATTTTGTACACAACAGAATCCAAACAGTGTAAACACTGTTGTGTCTTATATAACCTTTCAGCATGTTCTGCAAAACTGGCTTCCCTTCCTCAAACACTGCAGTTTGGATACGGCCTATCAGTGAGCACTCACAAACATTCACAGCTCAGAAACAAAACCCGATCTGTTTGGTGGACAGGAATGCTATCAATGTGTTTATTAATTTATTTAGCTCGTTATTTGGCATTTAGCAGAGAACATAAAGAAATCAGTTTTGGATTAAAGAACACAAAATCCAAGTCTCTAAATTGGAAGATACAATTGACAAACCCCATTTGTGCATGTGGAAAAAAATCTGCTATGGAGGAGGAAGGCACCTATCCTGCAAATCTGTATTTAAGTGAGAGGTACACTGTGGCTCTGGGCTCCCCAGTACAAGAAAGASAAGGAACTACTGGAACGGGTCCAGTGGAGGCTCACAAAGATCATTTGGGGTCTGGAGCATCTCTTTTATGGTGTAAGACTGTGGAAGCTGGGCCTGTTTAGTCTAGAGAAGATGGGGATCACATTAATGCACGTAAGTATCTCRAAGGTGGATGCCAAGAGGATGGTGCCAGACTCTTTCCAGTAGTGCCCAGCGACAAGACAAATAGCAATGACCATAAACTAAAACGTAAAGTTCCAGCTCAATACGAGGAAGAACTTTAAAGCGGCAGATTACCGGAACAGACTGCACAGAGATGTCAGAAGTTTCCCTCTCTGGAGATATTCACCTGCACGCCTTGCTGTGCCACCTGCTCCAGGTGACCCTGCCTTGGCAGAGGACTTGAACTGGATAATCAGCAGAAGTCCCTTCCAAACCAATCCGTTGTGTGATTTCGTGACACCGTATGGAACTCCCCGCCTACACGGCGAGCAGAGCCGAAGACGGCCCGGCACACTTAAAGCTCCACACGGCCCAGCCGGGCTCGCCTCTCCCATTGCCAGCGGCGGCACCCAGCACGAAGGGACCCACGGGGCGCTCGGAGCCGCTTTGTCCCCCGCCCCCGCGGCCTCAGACGCCCCCAGCACCGCCCCCCCC
>NW_026623259.1:2903673-2931208 GCF_030028575.1 Malurus melanocephalus | reverse complement strand
GCCGGAGCCCGGCCGCCGCTCCCAGCCTGCACCGCGCCGTGGCGCGCGAGCCGCCGCTGACGTCCCGGCCCCGCCACTGGGCGGCAGCGCCACACGTCACGAACTCGCGCGGCTGAGTCACCGGGCCCCGCCGCAGCGCCCGCCCATTGGCTGCAGCGGCGCGCGGCCCCGCCCCCGCACCCCGCCGGGCTATAAAATCGGCTCCGGCGCCCCCTCCGCGCCTTTAGCCCCGGGTGTCTGAGAGGAGAAAGATGCATCGACTCCGCTCACGGGCCTCCACGGGGATTTCTGCCTTTGCCGCCAGTTCGCCCTCCGCCTGCTCTCGCCAATCACCCCCGCTGCCCCGGCCCGAGAAGTCTGCCTCGCAGAGGCGTTGGAGTAAAAAGCGCTCCTGCTCTTCCATCGGCTGATTGTCGCTGATTCCCGGGCGGGGGGGAGCAGAGAGACCGAGACCCGGAGAGGGGCCGCGGGAGCCGAGCCGAGCGCCGCTGCGACCATGCCCAAGCCTAAGAAGCGGGGGAGCAACCACCAGCGCGGAGCCGGTGAGTGCGGCAGGGCCGGCGGGTGGGGGCGCGGGGTCAGACGGCGTTTCCTGTGGCCGCGGGAGGGCCGCCATGTCTGGTGGTACCCCGCTTCCCCGCGGGCCGTGGGTGAGCAGCAGCGCGGGCGGCCGCGGCCGCGGGGCTCTCGCTGGACGGGCCGGGGCCGGTCGGGTGACAGGAGCCGTCCCTGAAACCGCCACCTCACGCCGCTGCGCGCATGCGCCGGGAGCGGGGGGGCGGCGGGCGCGGCCGCGCTGGCGCCRCCGGCGGCGATGGCAGCGCCCCAGGGCAGCGGCGGCTCGGGCCGCCCGGCCACAGTCCGTGCCGCTCCACCACCGCCAGCTGGTGTGACCGTGTGTCACCGTGCTGTGCCCCGAAACGCTGCTATGCCGTTAAAAAACCCTAATTATTAGCCTAAAATAGGATATTATACATTAAACAGTCTTCATGCAGATACAGCATGTGCGTGTCAGATGTACTGATGCTTGGTTAGARCGGAGGTTTTGTCGGGTGGTGAGAAATTCCACTTCACAGGCTAGCATAGCTTTGAGCAGCATCGGTTTCTAATATCAAGAGCTCAGGAAGTGAGCAGTTTATAGGTTGTTTCTGCTACTGCTCTTATTTTAGTTTGTGAAGGGCTCGCTGTCGTTCTTGACACTTACGTTGAACTTCCCTGTTTAAAATCAGCAGAAGCAAGAAAGTGGTTATGTCAGAGCTCTGAGCTTCTGAGTTTCTTTGCTCATGGATTGGCTGGTGGGGTTTTTTTGGGTTATGCTTAGCGATACAAGTGCTAAAAGCAACAAAGCTTCCGGAGTGTGACTTAACTTCACTGGAAAGCACTTGGACGCTGATCTAACTGAAGGTTGATTCTGCCCGGATAAAAGTAATTTTTTTGGCGTCTTGATAGTCAGGAACCCTGCTTGAATCTGGTAAGCCCTGTGTGTAACCTTCTAAATAATTTAGAATCAATTGTGTCCAAAAACAGCTGAAAGACTAGAATTCAGAGTTCTGTAAATAATTTTTTGGGAGAAGTGGCAGATATGAAAAGGGAGGTGAACACTGGTAAAAGTAATACTACTTTCTTAAAAACGTCTGCAGCTGCTGCACAAAGGCCATCATGGTCCTGAGAGGGAAAACTCTTATCTCTTGTTGAAGTATTTGATGTTCTGGATTGTACTTGTAATTCAGTTATAAAAGAGTTAGACATTGCTGATGCTGCACATACTACACTTAATCCCATAAATCCCACATTGAACTGGGTAATGTATGTTTGTCTACCCTGTCTTGAAGTTCCTCAAAATTATGGCAGTTCTTTTAGGTAGTTCATTCTAACAGTTAAATTAACACGGATCTGTTTTTAAAGCACAGTCACAGAAAACTGCATTAACCTGAAGTGGATTGTAGAAAGTTCCTAAATTTACAGAAGGAATTCACTCAACATCTAGAATAGGAATTGGATGAATACTAGGTGGGCCCTTCCTGACTGTTCACAAATGATCTTCCAGAACAGAGCCAACTAAATCTTCAGAATAGGTGGGATAAAGGAACCAGCAGAGGATGGAAATGTTCTTTCTGTGGTTGGGTCAGRGAAAGTGAGTCTGCTGGGAGGGTTCAGTTCTACTTTTGCTGAAAGTAGTGCTCATATCTTCTTTTTCCATGTGCAAAATGACCAAACTATTGTATTCATCTTTCCTTAAGGTGGTCAGCCCAGAAACGTGCAGCCTTTTAGTGATGAAGATGCTTCAATTGAAACTATGAGCCACTGCAGTGGCTTCAGTGATCCTGCTAGCTTCACTGAGGATGGTAAATTCTTTCATTTATGTCAATTCATATTTTTAAAAACATAAAACCTGAGCTGATTTAATRGTTCTGAGTAGACTGTTAGTAGCAGTAAAATAATGATATTACATTAACACTCTGTCAGTGTTAATCCAATGGCTATTGTTTTTGTTTGGTAAGAATATACTCCAGGTTTCATGAGCCTTTCGAAATGGATACTCTTTGCTGTTAGAATTGTGCAGTGCTGATATGGAGACAATAACAATTTTAAGGTGCCTTATAGGACATCTTTTGTAACCAGTAGCTGAAGCCGTAAGAACTGCAGAAGAGTTTAAGATGGGAAGAGTCAGTATTTGCCTGTTTTGAACTAGATTTGTGCTTTGTCTCCTTTACCATCTTTGCAACCTGGACTGCTCTAATGTCATTTTGTTGGGAGGAGGGCACCTGGAAGCCTGCTGCAGGGGTATAAGGAAGGGAGCCATCTCTGGAAATGTGCCATTCTTAATTGATACCATATAGAACAGGCTGCTTTGATTTGCTGTGTCAGCTGTGAGCACCTGGCTGTACTCTGGGGGTAGATGTAGTGGACTGGATGAAAACGTCTKGTTGACAGGATTCGCTGAGGGTCATCAGATGCAGAAAATTTATGTAAGGCTTGATTTGTTCCCTCATTCCTTCTTGGCATGCGTAAGAAGCAGATCTAGAAACAGCATGGATATATCAATAGGCCAGTTTTTATATAAGTATTTTAGGGGGGAGTCTGATGTAGTAGGTGTATCACCATTACCCTGCTGCAATACTGAGCAATTCTGTAGCTGTTGTCTATGCTTTAAACTGCTTTCTTATTAGTATTAAAAACACTGTGTTGGAACTGCTGTGTTGCTAATGAAATATGTATTAGTGGGACTAAATTATTTCTTTTGGATTAGGGCCTGAAGTTGATGAAGAAGCTACTCAAGAAGACTTGGAATACAAGTTGAAGGGATTTATTGATCTTACATTGGATAAGAGGTATAGTCTGCCTTGGAGAAACACATTCATGCATTGTTCTCTTGCTTCCTCACATTTAATAAGGAAAATACACATCAAATCTTTTTATATTCTTACTGAGATTTTCATGCTGGGGAGCACTTCTGGATGTAAAAAGACCTTTTTACTTCCATTGATTTTTTTGGATGGGTTAGACTTTCCCAGTACATCTAAATACAGTGACCTTCTTTCTAGCCTACAGTACTACTTTGAGCTCTATCTCCAAACAGAATTTTGCTCTCTTTGAGTAAGGGGCCAAGTCAGAGCATTTCATTTCTTCAGGGTACTTCTGTGGGTTACTCCATTATTGGGTGTAGACAAATATAAACTACATAAAGCAAAGGCAGAGGTTTAACTGAGGTGTGCTGATTTCAGGAGGTCTTCCTTCTCTCTTCTAACAGTGCAAAGACAAGACAAGCAGCCCTTGAAAGTCTGAAAAGTGCATTTTCTTCTAAAATATTGTATGAATTTATCATGGAAAGGAGAATGACTCTAACTGATAGCATTGAGCGCTGCATAAAGAAAGGTAATTAATATGCATGCTATTATAAAGCAATAATCCCTATGAAACAGCACATTTTTTAAAAGAKATTCAGATTGTGACTCTTTTCTAGTACTTTACAGAGTGCTTAATAATTTAGGTAACATTCCTTTTTTTAAATTTAGGTGTCACATTGYAACTGTCCTAGAAAATTAACTGAAATTATCTTGTATCTATTGGTTTCTGAATTTCCACTTACATGCTTTCAGGCTGTTACCTTTAAACATTAAAGGAAGAAAGCAGTGCAAAAGGTGATGGCTCATCACAGTGTGTTAATCCCTAGGTAAGAGTGATGAACAGTGTGCAGCTGCTGGACTGGCGTGTCTTCTGTGTGTGCAGATGGGCTCAGGAATTGAAAGTGAGGAGATTTTTAAGACCCTTGGTCCAGTTCTGAAGAAGATTGTCTGTGATGGAACAGCCAGTATCCAAGCYAGACAGGCTGTAAGTATGAAATGTTTATTTGCCAGGCAGGGACAGAGGGCTGCTTTTGACCAGCTCACTATTGTGTAATTCAGAACTAAAGGTTACCACACTAGTGTGTACTCATAGTGTTGACATATGCTCTGAATGATGCTTAGCAGTTTTCAGTGGCTTAAAAAGTTCCACCTGAAGGCTGAACATGATTCTCTTCTTCCGTGTAGGGCCCTCCTAAAAGTTACTTGTAGTTGTCAAGTGTCTGAACTTTGTTGCAGTCTCTTTACTGCAGTTCTGAGGGTTGATGTTGAGGTCCTAGTAAAAGTTTTCACACTTTCCCATTGAGGGATATACCCTCCTGCATTAATTTTATTTTATTCTGGAAATCTAATTTACTTCTTAAACAGCACAGGAATATTACTTAAGCATTTACATTTATTTATGATGAATCACATATAGCACATCTGAAAATACGTAAAAAAAMCAGTCGTACTACCAAAAGTATTTTGAAGTTAATTTTGGCCAGTCATCTCAACAATACATCAGCAGTATGCTTGAAACAGTGAGTGGGCTGTCCAAAGCTCTTGCCAAGAGTTTTACTTTAGCTTCAGAGATTTAACTAATATTCTTCACCTTCCTTTTATCGTTATGTGGCTGGCTACTCCTAGTCAAGCTGTGGTACAACAGATACTGTTGTATATCTGTATTCTGTACAGTATTATTCAACGGCAGTTATTTCTACAGAAAAAAGCTATTAAAGTTTGTCCTGGTTAAATGTAGCTTTGAGTCCTGTGTGGTTAATGCAAACACACGTTCAAATGTTTTTTTCCTCCCTCTTTGTAAGAGAAATAGGAGTAGAATRTGGGGCACAGGGAACAGATCTGCAGTAGAAGTTGAATAGCTCCTGGAAAAGCTTTTGAAGTGCAGGGTTCGTGCCATTTAATTACTATAGTGGTCAGAAGGGGAAGATATTTCCCACAGCTGTGAATAAATATATGTTCTTTACTGTTTGTCAGCATAAGTACTGTTAGTAAATCCTAGTGAGATTAAAAATTATTAGGTGGAAAGAGTGCTATGTGTAGCTTTTTCATGGGCTTTGTAAGCTGTATTAAATAGTAATACATGTAAAGTGGAGGCTTCTGAGTAACATATGCTGCAAGATCGTCCTGAGAGTGGATGGGAATTGGGAGCCAAGTATTACAAAGAAACTGAATTAAACRGGGTTGGAGACTTCTAGACTCTGCTAAGGTCTTAATTTCAAGTTTCTGCTACTCCAGATGTTAAATTTWAAAAGTTCAAGTTTGAAAGTTTTGCCAACTGTAACACTATGTCAAGGTCAAATACTCACCCTTTTTTTTCTTTTATGTCTAGTGTGCAACCTGCTTAGGGATTTGCTGTTTCATTGTCACTGATGACATTACGGTGAGGAAAATTAATAATTTTAAAATGTAATAAATTGACAAGATGAAAATGTGTGACTCTTAAGCCACTTCCCTTATATTTTTCCTTTGTTCAGGAACTGTACTCTACTATGGAATGCCTGGAAAACATCTTCATGAAGGCCTATCCGCGAGATAGAGACACTAATGGTGTATCAAGTACCCATAATACYGTGCTTCACGTCAGTGCTCTCTTAGCATGGACACTGTTGTTGACTATTTGTCCTATGAATGAAGTGAAGAAGAAAATTGAAATGTGAGTATCTGGGAAAGCAGGATTTTTAATGACTGTTTATATTTAATAAAAGAGTGTCAACAAAAATTAGATGTTAATGGAATCTGACTTACTCCTTAGGCACTTGCATAAACTTCCAAGTCTGCTTTCTTGTGATGATCTCAACATGAGAATAGCTGCTGGAGAAACACTAGCCCTTCTGTTTGAACTGGCACGTGAAACAGATGCTGTAAGTAGATGTCAGCAGCTAAACCTTCTTTCATGGGGACCATGATGAGACACGTAACTTAAACTGTTGCATAGCACCCTGGATCACAAGGAGCAAATAATTCCATCATTTATGTTCTTTTCAGTGAGTCTGCCTCAGTATAGCAGYAATTCCCAGGTATCATTTTTTACACTTAATTTGTGTATCACAAAGCAGGACCAGTATAACAAAATGCATCAAACACTAGTGAAAAGYAACTAGAAATACAGAATGCAAGATCTAAAATCTAAATTTTAAAATAAAGAATTTTCTAGAGAGATTCCAGGATAAAACAGGATTGTTTACAGTTGTGGAAGCACTCATCAGATGCTTATGCAGACAAGTTCGAGTAATTCACAATCTGCACAATTCTGTTCTCACAGCCAAAAGTCTATAATTGAGTGGAAAACATGTTGACTCTAAGTGTTGTTTTTTTTCACTATTCTTACTTAGATAACTKGAAAAGAGTAACTCATATTGCATGATGGTTTCACAGCATTTGTGACTATTTTAGTCAGTAAGGAGTAGGCAGTCATTTTAAGGGGGATATTTTAAGAGAATTTGCACAAATTTTGCATGGAAACCAGTATTACTACGTTTGAGATTTCTTGGAGCTTTTGAGTTGGTTAGGTKCAAGCTGCTCAATACAACCTCATACACAGCTAAGCTTGTCTTTACATTCTTCAGTATGCCTTAGTAATTTTCAGACTGTTTCCTTGACAGCACTCAAAGAAACAGTCTCCCTCCATTTACTAATGGCACAGTTTGGAAGAGTTGCCTGAAGGGCTCCTAACCTCATCAAGGCTGCTGTGCTTTGCCAGAACACTGTCCAAAGTGAAAAGAGAACTTCATTTGAGTCAGGARTTATGACATACTAGCCCTGCATAATCTGAAACAATATATTAAGGCTTTTGTATAAATGCGAGCAGTGAGGATTTGAGTCTCTTGGCTATGGAAGTCAACTTTGAAAGGAAAAACATAAATGGAGACCACAACTTGATCCTTTATTTGGTCAAGGTGACTGCAAGTAATTAAAATCTTAAAATATGTTATTAAATTACTGTATTCACTACCAATCTCTTTCTTCCATTGAGTAAATGCTCCTTTCAATGATTACAAATTGTTCTCATTAGGTCCTTAACAATCAGTGCAGATGAAAAATACTTTCTGTATTGACTTTGACCAGTTCCTTTCAGAAAGCATGCAGTAAACYTGCTGTATTCAATTCACAGGACAAAACACTGATTAAAAAACTCTGCAAATCACAAATCACAACTTTTACTTAAGTTTAGMTACAACCTTACTCTAGTTCAGGCGATTTATTGCCAAATTATTAAATGCAGTGGAGAAAACAGTTTTTTTTAATATATACATAAAACACATGTTAATTACTATAAAGAATAATGCTAAGTTGTTTATTGTAGTTTACTTAAAGTGTTTTGTTAAGCATTTGAAAAACAATCCCCTGCTTCTAATTTCCTATTCCATACAAGACTTACAGCTAATTATAATATGCTGTCAGTCTAAAGGTGTCTCACAATCTGCCTCCAGCAGCATGAATTCTGTGCTAACAATGTTCAAGAGCCCTCACTTTGTTGACAGGAGTGGTTCCACTGATCTTTTGGACAGTTTGAGTCTCTCAGAATTATGAGCAGAGCAGATGGGCAGGTGTATGTGCACACTGACAGAGCTGTATGGTTCATATGGCTGACTACCAGAACAGACTTTGTTAGTGCTCTTCCTGGTAAACTGGATGCTGTGACCTTGTTCTTACTGTTAAGTGCTGAAAATRGAACTGCAGGAGTGCTCTCTTTTTAAGTAAAGTAAGAAGTTGTAGAGATCTACTCTACATGCCCAAAATTCAAAGAGATYGCTTTTCTTATTTGCAGGGAAAGAGGTTGAGGCCAGACAATAAAAAAGAATTTAAAATGTTGGTTTTCATTTAACTAGGATTTCTTTTATGAAGATATGGACCTTCTAACAGAGAAACTAAGAGCTTTGGCTACTGATGGAAACAAACACCGGGCCAAAGTGGATAAAAGAAAGCAGCGATCCGTCTTCAGAGACGTTCTACGGGCTGTTGAGGTGATTCTTTTCTCTTGGTTACAGTTTAGACCTTCAAAATATGTAGTGTGCAATTTAGTGAAAACAATTTTTTATAAAATAGAATTACTGTTTCAATGAAAGAAATGGGGAAAAACCTATTTTAAGTAATCTTTCAAGGTCTGATTACTTATTTGAATTAGAACTGCTTTTTTTAGGAGTGTAGAACAAAGAAAGGCAAATGCTCTTTATTTTACTCCAACCTTGACTTCCATATTGAGAGGGGTTTTTTTCTTTTACAGAAGGTTAAGCATTGCACTGTAAACCCCAAATTCTTTCATGAAAGGTTTATTGTGAAATCTCTTATTGAGCTGCATAGTAAACAAAAAGCAACTTAGTAATGATCTGCTTTTACAAATGATGCTTCTGTTAAGAGCCATGGAAGTGTCAGTGTATGGGGGGAGTTGTCCAAAGTGTACCATAATCTTCTGGTTTTCCATATCTAGATGAAGAGAGCAATGTGCAAAGCAGAATGATAAAAATACTCTGATCAGTGACATTAACTTCTGAGTAAAGCTTCTAACACAAATGTAAAATTTCTCTCATTTTAGCAGGTTTGGTATCTACAATGGTTTGGGTTTTTTTGCTTGTCAGATAATTTATTTTTACATAGCTCTATTGGTAAGGCCGACTAAATATTATTTGATACTGAAATAGTTAAATATCTCGGAAGGCAAGGAGAAGACTTGGCATGATTTGAAGTCGCCTTTAAGATTCTGCCTGTCCTAGGATCTGAGTCACGTATTGGTACTTGCTACGTTCCATTGTCCCAAATGCAGCTACTCATAAGGTAGAGACTAAACGATGCTTCCAGGCTGTCTTAAAGGTTACTTCTGCCATCAGAACTTGTTTTTCTAGAGATAAATCCAGTTSTTTAAGTAATTCTGAAGATGAAAGTTGAGCATTTGTATTTTAAAAAGCTGTCTGATKAAGAATACGAGCTTCAAGTTCTAAATGAGATTTGGCTGTAGGTGTGCATCTGCTTTATGAACAAATACAATCTTTAGTATATTAATACTGTATTATTTGGAAGGTTTTGGTGTGCCAGATTTATCAGTGAAAATAAAGTTCATTGAGATATATAAAATTCCTAGTACAAGACTGTTAAAATTATGTATGTTGTTTCCTTTGATTTTTGGATAGGAGCGTGACTTCCCTACAGAGATGGTGAAGTTTGGACCTGAGCGCATGTAYATTGACTGCTGGGTTAAAAAACAAACTTATGAGACGTTCAAGGAGATTCTGGGGTCAGGGATGCAGTATCATTTGCAGGTGAGCTGCTCTTTGACACTTACGCAGACTGTTGCTCCATGTCTGACTTCTTTGATGTAATTCAGTCTAACTTAGAAAATCCTTAAGAGAGCTTAGTGAAATGATGAGTTTTTATTTGAAATGTTAAAAGACAGCACTTAAAAAATTAACTACAGTGAGCTACAATGGTCTGGGCTTTAAGCTGTTTCTGAATTGTAGCCTAGGTGTGCTGGCTTTAGTAATTGACTTCTCCAAGAAGTAAGAAATTTACTATCATTTTGGGTTCTGGGTTTTTCCCGAATCCTTATGCTCTCTTTAAGCAGAGTGGTGTAGTCATGTGGCTGCTATAAAGCTGTGCAAGCCTGTAGAAAGGGAGGCAAAGTTTTAGTYAAAAACAATGAACACAACTTGCAGTCCAATGACAACAGCATTCCAAAAGAGAAGGCACAAGTCCTTATCTCTGTTCTGGGAATTGCTTGTTTTACTAGTCATCTGTTTATATATGTAGCAGAAGCAGGAACTATAGCTTAGGAATATAGGCTCCCAAATTGCTGTAATAATCATAGGGTTAAAGTCTTCAGTCCTATGTTAATTGAATTTCTGTGTGACTGAAGGAGCTCAGGCATGTAGCAGGTTTTTCAGTTTTTTTCAAGTACTACTTTCACAGACTGATATTTTAAAACTGGTGTATTGTGAAACCATGCAAGTCTGTGTTCAGCTGCCTGATCTTGAGTAGAACAGAACAGTGTCTAATTTGCTGGGACAAAAATATCAAAGAAGGCAGAAGGAGCAGTCTGTCTTCTCAAGGGGGCAGTTTTCACTCTTAGYCTTATTCTGGTTAAAGGAGGAAGTATTCTTAATTGCAAAATGTAGCAGCAATTTGACACAAACCTTAGTATTTCTTATTGGAATACTTAAAATTTAACAGTCGTCAGCTTTAGAGACTTGATAATTAAGGGGAGAAGTTGATCAATTGTTGTGTTTCTTGTTTAGTCAAATGACTTTCTTCGGAATGTGTTTGAGCTTGGTCCACCAGTAATGCTGGATGCTGCGACTCTTAAAACAATGAAGATATCCCGTTTTGAAAGGGTAGGTTATTGCCCCTTAATGAATTTTCTTTACTTCATACCCTTATCTCATTTCTCCTCTGCTTAAGAAACTGGCATTGTCACTGTAGTTYTGAGAGTGCCTCATATTGTCCTGAATGAAACCCATCCTTACTTGTAAGCATTTATGAGCTCTTAGATTTTCCACTGGGCATGTGTCTGCTACTGTGTTTTTTTCAAGAGCTCTGAAGGTTGCTGATGGGTGTCAGATTCATGCTCCACACGTGGTCTCTTTTGAGAGATATGTGTTTTTGGGGAGGGACCTATAGGAAACCATCCCAGACTCTGCAGTATGAAGTGGGCACCAGGGGATTGRCTTTGTTCTGTTGGTTGTGCATGCATTTATTCTGCATGTAATTTGGAAGTTGGTGCTGCCAAGTTTTATCTGGGGGTAAATGTAACCTACATGGTATCTGTTTGATGTTCAAGACTGACCAGCTTCCAGAACTGCTCCTAGTTCAGCCTTTCTTATACAGGCCAAGTTTTAGATGTATATATATGTATATTTTTCCATAAATAGATCCTAAAATGAAATCAGCCTTTGGTGCAAAGATAGTGTACTATGAATTTCAGAAGGCCTACCAGTTTACTAAAAATATTAATAAAGATATTTTCGTTTGTTTTGTAATGAGAAATCCCTGAAGGGTGTAAGCTGTATGACAATATGTAATTAATTTTTTTTAATTTATTTTGTAGCACTTGTACAACTCAGCAGCATTCAAGGCTCGGACAAAGGCTAGAAGTAAATGTCGTGATAAAAGAGCTGATGTGGGGGAATTTTTTTAGATTCCCTTTTCAATGGTGTTCAATTTTCATCATTCAAATAAATTTGTAACATTAAAATGAATTTTTTTAACGTCTGTAGTTAGTTTGCGATTGTGCACAGGTTTGTTACATAGTCTGTAAATATAATGCATGTTGTTGCTTAGTTGCATATACACTGTATATAAATGCTTGTCACATTTYGTGCAGGGATACATTATAACACTCATTAGGCCCCTCCCCCCCCACTTCTTCCACAGGATGATTATGTTGTAATGGATATATTAAATGGGGTGGATAACTAGTCAAATGCTGTGTGTCAGGCTGGATTCTTTATACAAAGGTAAAGTAATTCGTTGACCAACTGTTTTGGTAAGAAGTGCTAATATGAAAAGATGACCAGGTTTGTGTGAAATTATTTTAGTAACTTTTTTAAACTCTCCAGTGGTCGACGGACAATGAAATTCCTATGTAGTGTGACTTTATTCAGACAGGGACTAAGTTCAGTAACTTCCAGTGGTAGTCAAGTACTAAATGACAAATAGTTGCCTTCATGTAAAATAAAAGCAAGATTCTTGTGTTCTGAAATTGATTATTTAATTTTCGGAATAAAGATGTTTCTCACTGCCTGCTCTCTGTGTTAAAGTAGTTATTCAATGAAGTAAAAGCTGTAACACTGGCAAAACCTAAGGGCTGAATGGGATGCGTTTGTTTATTTGCTGGTTCAGACACATTGTTTTAGAAGATGCTGCATGCAAGTCTACCATGCTGTGTTTCAAAGGTGTCTCATACTTGTATGTGCTCTGCACAACAGCCTACTCTTGATATGCCATTGCTTCTCTAGTGGTCAAATGTTTTAAGTTTCCGTGCTGCAAAACACATCCTTTCCCTTACAGGAACCATTCCATCTTCCCTGTGTTTGTTATGTTGAAAACAACTAAGCTCAGTTTCTGGCTCTGTAAGATGAAATGTGCCAGTAACCAAGAACTGTCTTAGGAATAGCATTGTGTGGCTTACGTAATAAAGATAATAAAACCTAGATCACTGGAGCTTCTGCTCCTGAAGAGCTATAGGAGTGCTTGTTAGAATAAACATCATCAAATGAAGTAAACATTGCGTTGAAAACAAAACACTGCCTACTGCAAACTTGTTTGCTCTGATAAGGCAAAGTTTGGTTTGGGGTGGAGTGTTTTTCTTTTTGGTTTGGTTTTTTTTTTTTTCCCCTCCCACTTTCTGGGTACAGCAGAACCTATTCCACGAAGTTCAAGTATACTGAGTTGTACCTTACAAGTTACCTTTTTTCCCCTCAATACACCCATTATGTAAGAGCTTGTTTAGATTACAAAACTGATCACTTGCATATACCAAGGCCTTCAACTGCACTCTCTGATGATGAACATGTGTTGTCATACAAGTGGAGAAAACCTGATCCTTGACTGAGGTGAAGCTGTGCTTGTGAAGGTGAAGCTGTGTGCCTGTGCTTGCCTGGCCCAAGACAGTTCCCTTTGAGCTGAACTGTTACCTCAAGCCTGTTGGCCTCTCCTGTGGCTTCTGTGTAGTCCCTTTTGCCAGGGCACTTTTGAGAGCTTCCTGTCCAGCAGCATTTCTACAGCACCTCYTGGCTGGAGGCCAAGCAGCAGGCTGCCCTTTTCCTTGTTACACTAGCTGCCACCCACCCTGACCTGTAGGGCTGTTGCAGAGGTGGGTTGTACTGCAGTCCTACAGCTATCCCATCGGTTTGCAGGCACTTTCAAGCTTAGAACTGGAGAGGCCTGGGTCCTGRTCTTAAAACTATGTTGGTGGCAGGAGCTTTTGGGGCATGGAAGTCACAGTGATTTTTTTTTTTTTTCTGGCTTGCACATCTGTATTTGGAGGGAGGACTTCTGGGAGACCCCTGCAGAATGGGAGTGGTTYTATGGGCAGCAGAACTTGTCAGCTTAGGGTGGGAAATATGAGTCAGGTGATTTATTTTCTGTTGTTTCCTCAAAGTAACATATGTTTATTGTCAGTTTAAAGGGATTCAGAAATTTAGACAGGATGGCTTCAGAAGGGATTTGTTTTGCACTGCAGTCCCTCTATGTGTCAGGTGCCTGTTAATACAGCATGCTGTAACATTGCCTTCTACAATGTCAGCAAAGAAAAATGATCAAAAGATCTGTCAGCAAAGGAGCATTTAAACTGCTTGCCACCAGTTTCTCAGAATTAATCTTAGAACAGCGTCAGATGCCAGACAAATGAGTTCACCCCTTAATACTGTCCCACTTGAATTCATTAGGTGTATGGGAGAAGCTGGAAAAGACCCTGTTTTTTTCTGGTCTATGACTTTAAAATACTCACAACTGCAATACTGTAGATATGACTCTTCTGCATAGCGAACTGGTTACTCATAGCTACAGTGTTGTAGATATGACTCTTCTGCATAGCAAATGCCTTTCAGACAAGCACTAAACCTGAAAGGTTTGGCACCAACCAAAGGTTAGGGAAATACTGGTCATCAGTTATAACCCTCCTTCATGACAGCATGTTACCATGATTCCAGTATAACAAAAAGGAGCTGTGTATGTGCTGATTTCTTTTTTAGCAGATCAATATTGTGAAGTCAGTATACTTAGCCAAGTTGAGCTCTAAATATAGACTGAAAGGGGCAGTCTGTTTCATAGCTATCTTTATGGGTACTGCAGGATTCAACAGGTTCCTATGGGACTAAAAGTAGAGAGAGGAACTGCAGAACAAGTTTTCTACACATGATTTKCACTGGCTGATTTCTTCCACACTGGCACATTACCTGAATATAATTATGTTGTAAGTAATGTTTCATTTTCCTGTTTTTTAACATTCTATATTTTATTACCTTTTTTCTGTGAAGACTTTTTGGTCTGTTGTCGTTCTAAGTTTTTATTTTACCACAATAATTTAAAAATAAAAGTTGCATCAGGCAAAAAAGTCTTTAGGCAAGGTTAAAGTACATGATAAAGTGAATCCAAAACTCCCAATGTTTAGATTGGTTTGTTGAGAAAATAATCAATACTTTGTCCAGAAACACTGATGTTTGTATCCTTTCTCCTTTGGCATGTTAATGAAATTAAAAGCAATAGAAACTTCTAAAAATTAATAATGGTAATCTTCACTATATTTATATGTGCAAATAATTAAATAATTAGTAGCAGATGGAGAAACATATAATTCATAATACTAATGAATCAAAGGTACTCATATTTACTACAGCTCRGGTTGTTAAGAAGAGTCTTCCCTGAAGCTTCAGGGAGGTATTAATCAAAATACCCGAGAGAAGCGACTGCTCTTCAGAATCTAAAAATAACCAAAAGCGTTTGTACAACAAGTGGTAACTTYTGGCACACCATTCAAACGCAGGGCTCCATAATGATTGTGCTTGGCCGTGAATGTGCACGTGGGGAGACWGCAGAGCAGAGGCAGCACGGGTGGGGATGTGGCTCACAGGCTGTGCTGCCTGGTGCCACGTGATGTTCTAGAGGAAGGACAGTGGGCACAGCCATCTGCCCCAAAGTCATTGCTGCACACCTAAAAATCATATGCTAGGTAAGGCTAACCCCTGCAACACCAGCTTTGCTACCTTTGTACTTTGAAGCAACAGTTCTGAACAGAGGAAAAAATAAGCTGTCATCCTTTCTTATGTGCTGTTAAAAGGAAATATAAAAGGATCCGTATAGTCCCATCCATCTCTACTAGCAGGAGAACAAGCCCTGTTATCAGGATTGATTTCAGTGCTTAGTCTTCAGGCTTACTGAGCTCATTGAATGTCTACTTTGCTGTGTGATCACATTTGGGGGAATTASAACAATCTTCTGCATTTAGTTTGATGAGGGAAAGAGTGAGTATTTTCTGCAAACTATCAGGGCTATATCCCTCTAATTCTAGGATTTTAATTTAAGTGTTATATTAATAACCTGATCACAGTGTGTTCTCTGTTTCTCAGAGAGGAAGAGAAGGCTCAGAAGCACATCAAGAGTACAGTTCAACCCATCCAGGATTCAGAAATCACTCTTAGGTGCTTAACACACATCATCAAGGGAGGTTTGCATCCCATGARGTGCTGATTTATGTTGGTGTGTAAAACTGAACTCGGGAGCTTTATAAAATACTAAATGGGCAAGATATATTCTACTCCAAATCTAAACTAATTTCTGGGAGCTCCCTCCTTACATTCACTAGCAAGAAAAAGCTATATTTAAGCTGTGATTCTAAGGTGACAAAGGCATGTCTTAGAATAAGAGAGATATTACCTGGAGGAATGGATTTTTCTCCAATAAATAGAGGGAGTTTTGAGTGACACATGTAGACAATCTACTTTGTCTACAAAGGAATGCCTCCTTAGAGGTGTCTGCTTCTCCTTATGGCTAGAAGTGTAATATGTTTCTAGAAGACGTTTTTGGAATCAAAGCAGTGTAAAGAAAAGCAAAAGACTGACAAGGAATAATTTGTAATACATAGAAGCAGCCTCCTTATGTATTGCTTTTTCAATAATCTTCCTTCAAAACTGTATTTATATTAAGAATCATTCACTGAGTTTATGTACCCAGACTCTACAGAGAAACTGTTTTTACTGACTGGGCCTTGTCCAGTGCCTTTTTTAAAGCAAGGGGTATTAACCTTAAGAAAAGGCTTTTTTAATTTGTCCAAAACTGTGTGGATTAGAACCAAATTAGAAGACAACATCTTTTGTTCCATTTCTCACAAATAAAAACTTCACAGCAATATTCTAAACTGTATGAACAGACATATATTCTTGTTGCTTGTCTCCTACATTCATACCTGTTTTCCTTGTCTTATCTCTGAATTATCTGATGCTGAAAGAAAAGGACCTGAGTGACATTCTTTCTGGCAGTGTTAGTGAAGGTTTGGCTTTCGCTGTGATCAGGATCTCACACCACCCCTTGCAGGTACTCACCAAGTCAAAGGGTAATACACTAAAAAGTTACCATTCAAATCTATGCTGGAGCCAGTCAGGTTGATTTTTCTCTTTCTCCCCATACACATACGTATGTGCACAAACATAATGCAGAAATGAAATGTTTTAATCATCAAAGATTTCCAAGAACAAACAAGTGCTATGTGCTATGTTCTGAGTTGTCCCTGCCTTCACAATCTAGTAAGTGCTGGCCCTTCAAATACCTTTATTTTAAGGATTGTTTAGACTGCTCAGTATTTCCTCAGAGCAGGATGCCAACTGTTACAACTYATTTCCCATATCTATGTTAATCTACCTTTTAAATTATTGTTTCTYTTAGATACAATGGAGAGGCCTTCCTTGGAAATTAACCTGCCTGATACTCATGAAGAAGGAAAACTTTATGTRGTTGATTCCCTAAACAATCTCAACAAGCTGAATGTTTGTCCAGATGAATCCCAGTGTTCACTAGGTATGTGGGACAGGTGATCTGTGGATTTCCATACATACAATCCCCATTGTGCATCACTGATGTCAACAGCCTAATAGGCCAATATGTATGCCAACCTCTGTACTGAAAATATAAGAAAAAGATTGAAAATGGCATAATTTAGACAGATCAGACAATGATTTAGCTACCCCTGCTGAGTATTTCAGCTTTAGGGTTTTGAAAATCCTTGSATTTAGCTAGGGATTTACTGTCAAATGTGAATTTATCTTCCATTTCAATCAGGATTTACAAGGTGGTCACTTGCAGGATAATGTCTCTGGTAATGCCCAATATACACCSACTATATAAATAGCATCATAACTCTTCCCAAGCACTAAAATTCATCTGTGGCAGTGGAAGCACCTGAGAATTTCTGTTCATTCCTTTAAGACACATCTCCTCAAACCAGTTACCTGAAATATCCCRTTAAACTTTTAAGCATTTTACTTTCCAGACTTTGCTTACAGTTTCAGATATAGCTCCCACACTTCTACTGGTTTGATAAGGCCTTTGCCTTTGATTTCTTACAGCAAGAAGAATATTTTCACTCAGTGATAGCTACAATATATTTCAGTTCTTTGTGAACTGAAAATAAAAACCCTGGAGCTCTTCAGCAGCATTCCAAATAACAATATTTGAATCTGCTTTTAATTCCTTTATTGTAATGGAAAATTTGAGTGAAGAAATTTATAGATCAACAGCAATGTTGAAATGTGTTTCAAATGGCCATAACTTAATCATGCTTCAGGTTATGAGTCTTAAATGTTTTCTCATTACTTCTGTTTCTAAGTCCTCTAACTTTTCCTAATGAAACTAACTAGAGTAGTTCTGGTTTCTGCATTTAACACAAATGTTAGGCATAAAGTACTGAATTTTCATATGCTGATTATCTTGTTACTATAATTTCTACACATATAAAATGAGGCAATGGCACAAATCGATTTTAATATCACAGAAACTTTCAATGTGACTATTCTACTTTCTTTTGCAACCTTTATTGGACAGTATTGTTTACTTTTCCGGTAAATATAAAAGGTTCTGTGGAAACATATATGGTTCTCTGGAATAATCACATGCATGCTCCTCCCTACATTTCCACAATAAATAATGGTAGCTTAGTAAGTATTTTAATCATAAATTTGTAAAGTGCATTGGTTCCTTCTAGGATTATTCTTTTAATGTAGTTTTTAAGCTTGGAGAGTCTGTAGATATCCCATCATCTACCTTACTCAGCAGCATAAAACTGGTTCTTTTGCCAGAAAATCAGAGATGTTGAAAGCTATTTAAAATGTATATACCTTTTGGTTGCTTCAGTAGGAACCATGCAGTAATTTCTTTATGKTTTAGATGATAAAATGTTCCTACTGTTTGCAGTTTGACGAGAATGTGAGTTCATCAATTCCTCACAACACTGCAGTCTGGCAGGTTCAGCCTGATGAAATAGCAAGAGGAACTCATTAGGCAGAGCGAGCTCAGACCACTTTTGAGACTGCTCTTGATAGCTTAGGATGCTTTGAGGCAGTAGTAGCAGGCCCTGCCCATCCCTATTATTCTGATTAGAAAGCATTATTGGGGCAGTCTGTATGGTGCATTTGTTATGAATGCTAAGGGAATAGAACAACAGAACCTCAAAGCACAAATATGAAAATATTTTAGCTTACTCGTGCACAGGAGTGTGTTAAACATAAAATAAAGAAAAGCAGAGATACTCCCAGAGATCTACTGGCTTAGTGAATTGCTCAGCCCCAGGCAGGGTCATTATTAAAGTGCTATAATAGTATATCCAGCCTTTCCTCAGCKTTATCATTACAGGCTCAGTTGCAAAGACCTCAGAGATTTCCTAAAACAGCTAAAACAAGAACATGAGCTAGAAATATGCATTTCACAGATGCACACACTACTCTCCCTTTCAGAACGGCAAGACAGCAATTACAGAAGGATAAATTACAGTAATTTGCATGTAATTTTAGTATGTATGGCACTGAGCCCAAAATRAAATTATGTTAGCTTCCTCCTCCCTGCAAAACAGAAAATAAACCTAAATCTTTGTAAGTTATTACACAAACTTAAGATTAAACAAATCTGGTTCAAGTATAAATTTTTAACTTCACATGGATTTCCTCATGGTATTCACTTGACTTGTTATCTTTGGGGCTTATTGCMACCTCACATTGACTGCAACTGTTGCTATAAGAGAAACTACTGACTTTCCCTATATATGCAACACATTCTTCAAAAAGAAATCAACTGACTTCTTGGGCTGATTCAAGGTCAGCATTGCAGGTGCTTTTCCTTTTCCCCCTCATTCTCCTGTGCTTAAAGGACAACATCTGTTGTCCATATAAGAGTGTTCCATTCTTGAAAATTGGAAGGATAGGTATTGCATTTTTTACTGGAATGAAACTAACAAATCCTGAAGATGGAGAAGAATATTGAAAACATTTGTTTTAAGATAGAACAGTCAAGACCTACATTCATTCTATCCAACATCAGGAGCTTAACTGAGGTGTTTGCTTTGGGAAATTAATCATCCCAGGCATACTTCTCATTAAACAGAAAAAGAAATGTATCTAGAGGATGAATGTGTACAATGAATCTGTACCTTGGTTTTCAATATTAATTTTTCTCTCTTCCCTTTTGAAAAGGTTAACTGCATTCAAGCCCTTAAAAATCTGCCTGATGGAAACTTCATTGCAACCTTTGTACATGTAAAACAGCTGTAAAACTCTGAACCATAGAACAGGTCAACTTCAACAAAACACTGTATTTCAACAACCGAAACATTTTTGTTGAAAGTGTTCTAACAGCTATAACAGATGTATTATTTTTTTTTTATACTTCTAAATTCAAGCTGAGTTCAAAAGTTGATTTCTTCCCTTTTCATACAGTATCACAGGAAATAAAATCTGTTGGGCAAATATATGATGTGTTCTGCATCATTTCATGAAGCCAGAAGCATTTTGTCATGCTTATCCTAACCAACCTTAGCAAACATTATCACCAAATGATTTGTCATCTCTCAACAGATGAGGAAGAGAACACTGGTGGAACTGGAAAAAGCATGGCAGGAAACAACCCAAGAAACCAGTGTCTGTTCTTTGTCACCTTTATTTTTACTTTGATCATCAGTTTGGCACTTGTCTCATTGGTAATATTCTTAATAAGTAAGTAAACCAAAGAGTGGTTCTTAAAAATGTGGGGCCAATTGGAAAAAGAGCTTTGCTGAAATGTGTCGTGCTATCTGGTAACATGCTACTGCTGTGTTTGCTGGTTCTGGGCACTGGGTCCTGGTCCTGGGGACAGAAGCACAGGCAAACAACACCTTCTCAGGGCAAAAAGGCACAGTTTTATTCTTAGTGCTAAGGATTTGTGAGCTTCAACAGCTGTGAAGAATTTATCTCAGCAGTATTATACTATGTTGCTAAAAATGCTGACTGGAAATGAAATTTAAAGATAATGGTATGGCAGTGAGATGCTTCAGCAATGTGCCTTCCATTCCTTTCCAGATAAAACTCAGTATTTGGGTCATTCCACTGAAACTGGAATTACACCCAGGCTAATACTTAAATCAGGCTACCTGAAGGAAGACCTGRGGGTTGTCATTAAAATACTGATTGGAAATTGGTTTGGAAGTAAGAGAATCTCAAGCATAAGAAAAAAAATTAGATAACCTATTTCAAGATTTGCATGTAGCATTGACTCTGTGGRTAGAACTACTGCTCCAGTTTTTTAGGACTGATCAGGCAGGTTTAGCTAAACGCATGCTGGTTAATAAAACCCTTGTCATCTTGGGGGTTTCTGAGCGAATGATATTGAACAGATTATGAGATGCATTATTGAAATTTACAAGTAAATTTTGAAAGAATTGGAACCCATGTGAAATAAAGATTTCTTCTATCCTATAGCAGGAAATTTGCTGGAACATAGCGAAAATCCTCATTTTCGTTTTTGACCAGGAAATTCTAACCCTTGACTAAATTTTCTTACAGACATTTAAAGAAAGAAATACCAGACAAGTAACAAATGCAAAGTAGATTTTAAGTGACATGATTGTAAAACCTTATTTGAGACACCTTATTCTTGATTTTCAGATTAATTTAACAAGGAGATGCTAAAAGTAGAGCCTTGGTATAGAAAAATTAATGTWGTGTAGTAGAAAAACAATAAACTAAAATAAAAAGCCTTCTTACAAGAATTAAAGCAGTTTGGTTGGGCTCATATTGGTTGGTTTTGGCTTTTGAAACTGATTTCCAGCAGTGTTTCAGTTTATGTTACAATGTTCTATGATAGAAATAGATATATATATATGGATAGATATATATATATACATGTATGTCTGCGTGTGTTATATTATATGTGAAATGTTTGCAAACCACATGCATGGATTCACTTAACATTGCCACTATTCCACTTAAGCTTCAAAACCCATGGGTAATTTTTTTTAACTTCAGAAGGCCAAAACAAAAATGGCTCTAAGAGTGCATACTGGTGAGCCAGAGGAGGCTGACCTTGAAATGCCAGTATTTGCAAGAATTTTCCTATAATTTAAATGATTTAGAAATCCAGTAATGTGCTGTAGTCTGCTGTGGGATTTTTTACTGCTGTACTACAATTAGTGTAGTAATTGTACCTTTAGAAAAATGGATGCACGTACTGACCACCAATTAGATCTTGAAGCCCCTAAATAAGACATTTCCGTGGGGACACTAATGAAATGGATACACTCCTGAAAACTGCAGAAATTATCTGAGCCATATTTGATTTTATTACTCTGCACTAAACTGAAAATAACATCCAGAAAAACAAGCAAAAAAAAAAAAAGAAGTTGTGAGTAGGCAAACCCACCAAATATATAACTTCTTATCATTGGGTTCTACAGTTGCTTTCCTGTTTAGAAAGGATTTATATTTTTAGTCATCATAATTCCTCACAAAGTCTCACAGGAATGCAAGTGAGCATAGTGATGCTCTTGAGTTAAATGTTGCAAATTTAATGTGGTACACTTTCCTTTTCAAGTTCAAACTAGAAATGAGATGGACCAAATATCAAGCAGACTACTATCTGAAAAGAAGAACATAGAAGAGCTGAAGAAAATCAACAAGATTATATTAAAGCATCTAAATCAATCAGGAATTAAGGAAAAGACTTCTGATCTTCATGATTACCTCTACCCAGGCTGAGCTCAAAGTCCTTGGAGAATAGATCTTATTTGAAATTCAGCATATTCATGACTCAGATATTTTCACATATGGCACACAGATTGCTTAAACTTCCTGATATGGTCACAGGAGCATTGGAAAAGCCAGCAGAATGAAAAAATATTAGCAATTCATATTTTATCCTGTTTTATGACATAGAATTGTAATACTAAACCCATATGATTCACAATAAACAATGGATTGTCAGTTTGGGGCAAGAATTCCAGATTTCCTGTGTATTGTAAATTGCAGGGGTAAGGGCCTATTTTTACTTTAAATGTAAGAGAATGATCACAGAAAATCATGAGTTCTATTCACATGATTCCAGCATGACCTTGTTCACATAATCATTCACCTGTTGCTTTTGTACAAGCTTACAAGTTTGTTTCTAATATTATTTGTATTTAAGGATAACTTCAAATTTAATAACTCATAAATAAATCAATTTCTGCTGTAGAGTTTCATGGTTTTTCCTTTCTGTTCATCTGAACATACTGATATACTACTCTTCTTGTGAAAAAACCCCAAACTTGAATAACAACAATCCTTTTCATAAGATGCCATAGTCAGCCCAAATTGTTGTTTAATCAGTACTTATAATAAATCCACATTTTTAGTCTCTGTTACCKATTAGAGGTGTTGTTTCATTCCATGGCTTCATCCTTCAAGATGCTGAGTGACCCCAACTGCCCCAGACTTGACCAGCTGAGGCAGTCACTATCATACAGGACTGAGGCCTTAAATCGTCCTTTTCATATTTGTTTCTTCACTTGCAGTGATCAGTAATTAAGATCAGTGACTGAAAAAGTGCAGAGGTCCAAGGCTGATCCTGCTAGTGCTGCTGAAACACACCTGCTATTGAAGATACTTGCAGACACAGAAGACATGGGGCTGCACTGCTTGTGTTATGTTAACGTGGCTTCTCAGCTCAAGTTAACAATAGTTAACAATGCCCATTTAATGTAAGAACTGCTTTTACAYGAGATCAGAGTGAGCAAGAGCAGAGTGCCACAACCCCTCCATCAAGACTTTCCTTTAAGGGAACTTTTCTGTCTAATCTACTGACAGTGAGGTAGTCCCAAAGAAACCAATATCTGACTTTTAAAATCTTCTACAAAGCTGACCCTGAAGTGAATTCCAGCTCAGTTCATGCTCATCTCGAATAAAGAGCTCAGTAAATTCCCAGCTCCAATGGCATGTGACATAATCACTGTGCTGTACATGGATGTTATAATGTCTCCTGCAGACGTAGGTAAGATCTCTGTTCCTGGGTAACTGCACATCTCAAGAGCCTCTGCAATGTCTGGTATTACAACCATGAACACAAGGAAGATGATCTGACAGCCTCATCTTACAGTAGCAGCAGCTGTTCCCCTCAGTAGYACTGTTTCTTTCCTTTTTCTCTTATTTGCAGGCTGTAGAGGTATCTGCCCAAAGTAATTCACCTTTCAGTAACTCCCTGAGTCCACTGTAAATGAAAGGGTGCACAGAGGGTTCAGATAGATTTCACAACATGCCACTGACACTCATCTGCTGCAAGTACTGTCATTGCTGAAATGACAACATGGCTTTGGGAAATTTTCTGCTGAATAAACCCAGAACAGGATAAGAAAACCTTCACCTTCCATCAAAGGCATCATCATGCCAATCCCTGAAGTGCTGGCTGAATCTTTAGGTTGTTAGGTGATATCAGAAGACAAAATGCTTTCTTGCCTTGGTTAGCTTGCTGAGAAATTCACTCCTTTGTTCCAGATATCCACAACAGCCCATGTTCTTGTTAACCTTAGACCTTCAGACAGTATCTGACTGGAGAAATCTGTGGGGAGAATATACAGCACTAAACAGCGGAGAGTGGGCTGGGCCAGGCATTTACTTGCCTTTTTTGGGGTCATGTYACTTTGAGAATATCAGCTTATACTCAGCCTTGTGCTGCTCTAGAATGAAACAGCTCAAGCTCAGTATCAGGAAACAGCAGGTAAGAACTGARGGTAAAACATCCTTCACAGACACCTGTCCATGTCAAAGGTTACATAAACCCAAACAGTGGACATCTTCAATTGAAAATGAGGCACAGACAATAATGAGGGATTTTGAGAGACAGTCAAATCCATCCCTCTGCCTGACAGCAGCATTCAATTTACTCAAGCCATTCCTGACAGAGGCTTGTCTAATCACATTGTAAAATATTCAAATAAGGGAACGTCCATGGCCCTTGTCTTCCAGTGTTCAACTAAACACATAGTTGAATTGAAGTCTAACTAAAATTTTCCCTGATGAAATTTAAGCCCATTATCGATTAAACAATTCCTTGTGAACATGAAAAATASTTTGTACCCTCCATTTTTTCATTTATTTGATATTATACTAATTGCAAGGCAATTTTTTTCCCTCTGAGATACCTTGAATTTGAATCTGACATTTATTCTGAAAGTCTAGTACGAGTTCAGTTCGTGTGCTTTGTTCACTGGTAACAATACAAAGCTGAACACAGGTGAAAAGCAATAATGCTGATGTGCAAACTCTGAATCTGGAAAAAGAGAAGAGAAAATACCAGGAGCGGCAAGAGGATTGTCACAAGTTTTGTTAGACCACATGCTCTTGAACGTGATGCATTGTGCATTGCACACAATCCAAACTGTTCAGGAACGCTAAATATGGTCAAGGTAAATWTGGTCAAGGCAAATATGGTCAAGGTAAATATGRTCAAGGCAAAATGAGGGAAGTGGAATAATGTTGAACAAAGACAAGAACTATTGTCAGAACTAGAAATATATGAAGGACAAAATCCTGGTTCATGAGGTTTTGAATTAGAAGATCAGATATTTATTTGCATTTTATCAAAGCATAGTCCTGTAAAATTACTCAAGACTGCCTGCAATATGAATTTTCAGATCTAAAATACAAAATTTTCTTATTAATTTCACCCTGTCTGATTGGAGTTTCTGTTCTTGAGATACAGAACCTAACCCATTGGAAATGGCAGCAAACCASTGCTTCATGAAAGCTTTACTGTTTTAAAAATGTCTATTTTGATAGACGAAACTGAAACTAGCTCTAATTGGAACTCTGATTAAGCAAAACCTAGATAAAACAAATACCGAATAGCAACTAAAAAAGAGATTTATGTTTTGACTAGTAACTTAAAATAATTCGTGTGAGAAGATGCTTAACTTGATCTTCTTTTAGGCTGCTAGTACAATTATCTTGGAGATGCAGGCGAATAACAAAAGTTGGATCAAAACCTTAGATCTCAGCCCAGTGCTACAGGCATTAAGGGGATTGTTCTTTTCAATTAAGGAAAAAAAAGCACATTCAGTCCAGTACATGTTACTGTTCTTATTTTCCTGACAGATTAACAAGAATGCTAAGACTTAAAGAGAGGGATAGAGGGGGTGAGTGTACTGTCACTTCCTCTGGGATGCATAAGAAATAGTAACACTGAGGCCAAAGAACTTAATCCTATTCAAGAACCCAATCAATCTTAGAATTCAAGAAAAGGCTTTTATAGACTCTGTTTCCGATCCTTTCTCTGGTTTCTGGGCCACACTTCAGCAATCGAAATGCTGTCCACGATTCACTGATGAGCCAGCAAAACCCCTGAATGGTAATGAGAACCTTCCAGTAGAAACAGTCACAGCACAGTGCTGCTGCTAATTTATCACTGTGAGGCAAACCGCATTACACACAAGGGTGAAAGGACAATTTAAAAATCGATTGCCTGCCAATTTAAATATCCATTAATAATTATGGGTTTGCTTTTGAGTTCTGCACTGCTCATTTAATCTTAATATCTTCTTCATCACATAACTGACTTTGGAAAACAGTGTCTGTCTACAAGGTGACACGAAATGTTGAAATTCCCAGACACCCTTTGCTCCTCAGCAGAAGTTAATGCATAATTCATTAACTTCCCTTTTTTAGGGTGCCTTTAAAAAAAAAAATCCTTAGTTTTTTTCTTAAAGCAACACTGCTGCAACACTGAAACATTTTTTTTCGGAAGACTTCTCCCTGAGTACTCAAAATTATATGGATGGATATTCACCAGGAACTAAAGTGATAGGGCAAGGAATAATGGGTTCAAACTGAAGAGMGGTAATTTAGGTTAGATATACAGAAGAAATTCTTTACTGTGAGGGTGGTGAGACACTGGAGCAGGTTGCCCAGGGAAGCTGTGGATGCCCCAGGCAGAGTTCAAGGCCAGRTTGGATAGGGCATTGAGCAACATGGTCAAGCAAAAGGTGTTTCTGTGCATGGCAGGGGTTGGAACTGGATGATCTGTAAAATCCCTTCCAAACCATGAATAAAACTATGAGTCAACAATTCTATATGTAGGTGATAACAACAATATTTTTAGTGATTTTTTGGACAGAAGTAATTATATGGATTCTACCTCTTTTTGTTCATTCAGATGGGTGTGCCCGAGCTGCTACTTTGATCTGAAACAGCTTTTAAGTTGCACTTCTTGTTYGACATGGATATGATCAATCAATGCTCCCTGAGGTCCTGGTGTTCAGGACCTGGTCAGCTTCATACCAAAATCTGCAGTAGGAGGATTTCCAGCTATGGACAGCAAGTCAGCTCGCTGAGTGAATACAGGCAACTGATTCAGCATCTATAAATAAATACGGGTGGAGTCACTTAAGGCCTCCTCCTCAAAGAAGGTGTAGTGACAGGACGTCGAGATAAACTGATAAAAGAGGAAACAGCCTCCTGCGTTTGAAAGCTCTTCCCTGACGCTGTTCACGTTTTTTGTGTTTTCCACAACAAGCAGCCTCCAGCCCCGCAGATGGACCTTTATCCAGGCACCTGGGGCAGGGCACGGCGGCGGGCATGATCCGCTTCCCATCGCCGTGTGGGCAGCACCCGCGGGCAGCCGGGCCGGGGGGACCCGGGGGACACCAAGGGACCCCTTGGCAAGGCCGGTGCCACTGGAGGGGGGGAGGAGTGAGGGGGCGAGGATCAGGCTGAGAGGGGCGAGTGGGGCCCGTGCGCCCCGGCCCACAGCMCCGTGTGGTCAGTCTGCGGTCTGAGGAGCCTGCTTTCCTTCACTGCCTCTCGCCTTTTTCCWTTTCCTCCCTCCCCACTCCCCGCCACCAGTAGTAATGCCTTTTTAATGAGTTTTTAGATGTCTATTGCTATTTTGATTGAAATTGTCGAGTCGTGTACTCACCAGGCCTGCAGATGGAGATAGAGCAAGAAGGCTCTGCGAAAGTGCAGCTGGTCAAAAACATTATCTTGAAAAGAGGGAAATACGATCAGTACACGTGTAAATATGTGCCATAAACATGTCCTAGTGTCAGTCTGCCTTTTAGTATTTGCAATCCAATCAATGCTGACTCCATTACCTGAGGTCAGTGAAGCMGCTCTGCTCTGGGCTACAACCGTGAACACAGCGGGTCATGATCAAATCAGGTCTAAAAAGGAATTAAGCAATGCAGGTGACCTTTGAAATGTGCCCGAGCCTGTCAGCAT
>NW_026623259.1:2868423-2903477 GCF_030028575.1 Malurus melanocephalus | reverse complement strand
GGAAGGAAGGAAGGAAGGAAGGAAGGAAGGAAGGAAGGAAGGAAGGAAGGAAGGAAGGAAGGAAGGAAGGAAGGAAGGAAGGAAGGAAGGAAGGAGAAATCAGGCAGGTGAGGCCTGCACTGGAAGATGGAAGATGGACATAGGGGTCATGTCTGAAAATCCTGGAAAATGTGGTCCACTCAAATATTTTCTTTGCCAATGTATGTGGCACAACTGGAGTTGGAATTGTTGTAGGAGGAACCTTATCCTGTCCTGGAGGTAGGGAATGGGTATTTTTGGGGCAAAAAATTAATCCAATTCTCACAATAGATGCCCAYCATTATGCTTTATGGACCCTTCCTACATTTCCCTTTCTGTAAGAATTTGTATCTGTAGTTTGAATTTCTGTCATCCTACTGAAATACCTACACTAGCTGTCTCAATATGATATTATTATGCAATACCTGCCATCCCAAAGTAATAGCAGACTGCCTCTTTCTGCTCTTGAAAGGAGTAGTWAAACAAGACAGAGTGAGCTGAGTCTGTTCAATATGGGCCAGTCCTCTCACTGCTGAGAGACTGCAGCCTCCTCTGTAATCAGATTTCCTTCTAGGGAACCTCTGGTCTGGGCTCTGTCCTCATGGATCACTGCCATCTGACTGATTTCTTKGTTCTGAGCAATTGTTGCAATCAAAATATTTCAATACCAACTCTTGCTTTTCTCCTTAAAGCTGTCATCCTGGTATATAAGGAATTTTAGCTAGTATTTATAGTCAATTCAGCTATCCATCTTAGCAGGAGGTGAAGCATCTTATTTGTAAGAGAGATATCATGATGATTCTACGCACCTCAGTGTGGAGTTCTGTTTCCATTTAAAGGACAGAGGTCTTCACATTTTTGGTACCATTAAAGTATTACACAGTGTATTTGGAAGGGGAACTTACCCTTCCCAGCTGTTGATATAGTCTCTTATCCTTAGGAACAGCAAGTACTAATACCATTATTTGGCATGCAAACTATTTGGAAAACTTTCCATCCAGGTTGTCCTTGCCAGCTCCAGGTGTCCTTGACAAGTAAAAAGTCTTTAAGGCAGTTCCCAACAATTTATGTTGCATAGCTTAGTTCTAGTTCTTTGCTAGATRTCTAAAAAAGCAACGGGGTTTCTCATTTCTAATTAAGTTGACTGTTCCTGGGGGATCCTTTTATGAGCACCACAGACTGTACTTCTCACCTGCTGKTAATTTCTTGCCAGCAATTCATGCACTGTATTTTCCCCTTCCTCCTGCAAAAACATCAACTTCATATGAAAGTCACGGCATCACAGAATGGGTCAGGTTCAAAGGGACCATCAGGTTCAAAGGGACCACACTTGGTCATCTGGTCCAACCTCCCTGCTCAAACAGGGCCATCCCAGAGCACACAGCACAGGATTGCATCCAGATGGCTTTTGAGTATCTCCAGTCAGAGAGAATCCACAGCCTCTCTGGGCAATCTGTTCAGCACTCGGTCACCTGCACAGTAAAGAAGTTTTTCCTCATATTCAGATGAAACTTTCTGTGCATCAGTTTCTGCCCATTGCTTCTTGTCCCATTGCCTGGCACCACCGAGCAGAGCCTGGTCCATCCTCTTGAAACCCTCCCTTCAGAAACTGACAGACATTGATGAGGTCTCCTCTCAGTCATGTCTTCTCTACTCTGAGCAGGCCCAGCTCCCCCAGCTCTTCTATAAGAGTGGTGCTTCATTCCCCTACTCATCTTTGTAGCCCTCCACTGGACCTGCTCCAGGCGCTTCGTGTGTCTTTGTACTGAGGGGTGCAGAACTGGACACAGCATCCAGAAGTGCCCTCACCAGGGCTGAGTAGAGGGGCAGGATCACYTCCATTAACCTGCTGGCTATGCTTTTCCTGATGCATCCCAGGATCCCACTGGCCTTCTTGGCCCCCAGGGCTCACTGCTGGCTCAGGCACARCTTGTTGTCCACCAGGACCCCAGATCCTTCTCCTCAAAGCAGCTTTCCAGAAGGTTGGCTCCCAGCCTGTGCTGGTGCCTGGAGTTATTCTTCCCCAGGTGCAGCCTAACTGGTGACATGTTTACTTGAAGCATTTTATTTCTCAAATGTATTTTTCCATATARATGGTACAACTTTAACAGGCATCACTGAGAGCTACATTTAAATGGCCTGTGATCTGAGAGCTGTAGTCTTCAGCTAGGACATAGGAAGCAATAGCTGAAATGTCCTTATGCTTACCATAGGATAGCTGAGCAGCCTTGTGCTGAGCTAGTGGGCAAAGTGGGAGAGGGGACAATAACACTACCACTGCCTTTCTTGTCCTGTGTAGGCCATGGTTCATTACAAGTGCTCTAAACACCTGAGCAGACTGGGTGCTGTAGGACAGAGTGATGTGCAAACATTCCTGAATCCTGGCAGACCTTGATTTGGACCAGATGCTAACTGACCGCTATTCCCAAGAGAGGCTATTTAGATACTCAAGAAAATTTTATGCTGCTAAGATGTGCTGTAACCAAAGATGTGTTTACATACTTCCAAAGTTACTTGATAAATTAGCTGGGGTTTTGAAGATCTCAGTTTTGAACACAGATGAATGAAATGAGAGCTGGAAATAAGGTGCTGGCAAAAAGCTGCATGGTGGTAACATTCAAAGAATGATTACGAGGACAGTACTAAATACTGTGAGGCATCTAGTGGTAAGAACCAGACAATGGCATCTTTTGGTCCGTATTGGTTTGGTTTTGTGGAGGTGTTTTGTTGTTATTGTGGTGGGTTTTTTTTTGGTTTTTTTCTTTTTGTTGTTTGTCGTTTGGGGGGTTTCGTTGTGGTTTGATTGTTTTTCTTGGGGGAGGGGGTTGGTTTGCTGTTTTGGGGTTCCCTTTCACATTTCTAACCACAGAATTGAAAACACAGACATACAATTCCCCTGTATTGAAACATATTTTTTGTGGCTTATATAATGGCTCTCCTTCAAGGAGAGTTTTATACAGCTTGGCTCATTCACCAGTTGGTGAAAAAGAAAAATACTTTRGTAATAAGTGCTGGTAAAAGGGGCTTGCAATGGGAGGGTTGTAACAGGCACTGAGGAAAAATCGAAGCTAAGCTTTTTAGGAGACAGTGCATACTTTTTCCACTAGGTGGTGGAAATCTGCCACCATCCAGAGCTTTAAAAAACAGGAAAAACCCACATAATTATGAAGGGCAGGCTGAATTAAGATAGAAAATAGCTGTAATAACAGCTTATGATGTATCGATTAAATTGAGTTCTCTGCCTGTCGAAGAGACAATCATAGAAAATTATTCTTAATGTTATCCCCGACACAAAGGCAAAAATGTCAGTTAGGAGGCTTTCTGATGTTTTAGAAAAGGAAATGAAAGGATAATTTAATCTAAATGAATTCTCTTACCCTCTGCAGACGGACTGTCATCTGTAATTTCAGACCATAAGAACTCAGGAAACAAATCTCTCATGCATTTATTTATCTTCAACTGCCAAAAAATATTTTTTAAATTACTAATTTTAATTAACATGCATCTTAGATCTCTCACAGCCCAGAATTTGCTGCCATGTAAGTATTGTTTCTGTAAAGGTGTCCTCGTGAGGGCAGTAAAACAATCAATTATATAACAACAGCTTTGAAAATTACACAATTTTATGTTGTTCTTGGCATGATTCATGGMAGAGATAAAGCACATGCTGTGGTGCTAACATCGCAGAAAAACAAGGCTTTGGAAAAGYTTCCAGTGCAGCACCAACAGACAACCACTGCTGACTTTTTTGGACAYATTTTCCTTCAAAGCTGCTCTCAGTCCATACCTGACATACCATTCATGTTTGAAGATAAAAGCAGCTATCATGGACACTGTTTTCAAAGACATTGAGAAACTACTGTTTTCACTGAATTTGTGCCTTTTATCTCAGCAACACATCCCAGAAATTAAGTCATCAGCACACAATTTTGGAAAAAAAGATGATGAGATACCTTCAGCTACTGAGATGCAGCTAATTAGGG
This sequence comes from Malurus melanocephalus, assembly GCF_030028575.1. Taxonomy (NCBI): domain Eukaryota; kingdom Metazoa; phylum Chordata; class Aves; order Passeriformes; family Maluridae; genus Malurus; species Malurus melanocephalus. The sequence continues at coordinate 2,899,476 of NW_026623259.1, read as the reverse complement.
CTCTTCTGTCCTGTCACTGAGGGTCATCCAGCTCTACTTCCCCCTGTCATTTGCCAGGGAACATGATTTTACCATTTGATCTCTGTCCTTGGGCTGCCTGTCTGATCTCTGAGCAGCCTCCACATTGCATGGGTACCCCCTGAGCTGTGTTTTTGTGTTTTTACTGCTGAAGAGGTCTTGCATTCCTAGGTATGACCAACACCATTTTCCCTGCCATCTTCTGAAATACCTGTCTCTGCACTGTTCTTGCAGTGCTCTCCTTTACTCCCASCGTCAGACTGTGATTTCTGACTGTGGTTTATGCAGTGGTGGTGCAAGCAGGGAGGCTTGCAAACTAGTGCAGAACTGGATTGGCTTCATACTCACTTTGTAAACAAAGAGTGCCAGCTCTTCCATCCACACATTGGTATGCCAGAATACCTGGCTGTATTTCCTACCAGCCTGCCAGAAATCAAAGGAGCATGGAGTGGTAATTCTGAAAATAGTGTGACGTACTTGTGTGACATACTTCTCCATGTATTAACCAGTCATGGACTTGGATGGTCACGGAAGCTGATATACTTCTTCTGGGAGGTTTTGTTTTTTTTTGGGTTTTTTTTTTTTCCTGTTTTTTGTTGTTTATTTGGTTGTTGTTGTTGAAATAAATATTTTATTACTGCTCAACTGAGATCTAACCAAACAAGTGTGCTGGCTACATATTCACTAAAATGGTACACCCATGTCAGAAGTGAAATGCAGTGCTACAGTGATGAGTGATGGAAATTCTCCAGTTAGCTAGCAAAGCTTAGACAGGTGTAATCATAACTAGATTAATTTTCTCCTATTAATTAAAATTTGGGATTTTTTTCCCAAGGCATTTTTTATAGACTGCTGATAACCACAGAAAATAATATTACATTGCAAATGCTAAAAAAGTGATGGATATTTCCTTTTTATTTTATTTCTGGAGTGTCTTTCAAAAAGTTAAGTTTTTTGAAGAACTCACCTTTTTCTGTTCTGCCTAAATATAAGGAGCCAAAATTCAGCATTCCACAGATACTCTCTAATAGTTTCCAGAAATCTRTTATTCATTAAACGTTGCACCTAATTTTAGGTCTCTCATTTTGCAATGTTATCCTTCACCCTCAAAAATGTAGTATCACTTACATAAAGGTTATTTTAGAAGCTTGTATTTCCCAGGACCACATTAGCAATCCAAACCATTTCTTCTCTATGTGAAGACTTCCAGCCAGGACAATATTATTAAAATGCAGGAGTTACATTACTTTTCTTCAGCTTTATTTGCCTTTTAACAGTCCTGGTAAAATACTGCTTCATTTGCAAATATTTCTTATCATGAAAATGGAATGAAAACGGAGTATATCAACACTAAATTGTCTTAGCTGACTAGAATACACTCGAAGCAACATCTCTCTCAGATCGTAGTGCTCACCTGAGACATTAGGCAGCTCAGGGACAAGCTGGTGCTGGATGTTGTGCTGTAACATCTGCATTGCTCTGAGGATCCACATGAGTTATTTTTAATTTGGAGTTCACACAGCTTTATGAATCAGGCATTTGTCTGCAGAAGAGACAAGCTTGGGAGCCTATGATACCAATTGCCACAGTCTGATTATAATCTCAGGGTTCAGGCAAATTCAGTTTCAGTAATAGCATTAAACCTACACAGCTGACAGTATCTTTTGTAAATCAGTGAGGATATGTGAGAACATTTGCAACTTTTATTAGATAACTTCTCTGTATAACTTCTCAGCACTTATTAGATCACATTTAGATACCTCATTGAGTGTTGCCTCCTGCCACCTCCAGTACAAGGATCCTGATAAAAGGAAGGGAACTCCTTTGATGTGGGGGAAAGATGGGTTTGGGAGATAAASAAATAACATTTAAAAAGTGGAAAGCTATCTGTTAGTACCCTTACCTCTGGATAAGGGGGCTAATGGTGGTGCACTAACAGCTTCCCTTCTAGCATTTTCTGATTTCTGAATCAGAAAATCTTATTTCTGAAATAGAAACCTGAATATTCTTTTGTCATAAGTTTTTGATATCACACACAGATACGTGTGTGTATGGACATGCCCAAATGCACACATGCAAATCATATTAAATGATTTAATTCACATACAATAAAGCACATAAACCAGAAAATTTAAATAAAGTTACTGCTCCTCTAAAATGCTTTTCTTCTTACAGATACTTTTGCAAAAACAGATTAAAAAATTCAGAYGTGTAGGGTCTTACGGATGTAACATTTCATCTTAATGTGTACTTTTTAAGGAAAAGTCCTCACATTTAATCTTAATTAAAAAAATTATTCYATCAAGTGGGGGCAATTTTACACTAATCTGGAAGATTGCTTGGTAAGCATGAGACGAATTCCAGGTGTTATGTCTGACACTGAAATGATAGGAAATGGCAGACTGAATATGTTATAGGGGGAATTTCTTATATTTCTAGGTTCAGAATCACATAAATCCCTTATCAAGCTTCCTAWATTTATGATTAAAGAAATGGTTTCACCTTCTCTCATAGTGAAAATAGCTCCTCTTCCAATTTCTAACGTTTTTCTTTCCATCATGAAGCTGAATTCACGAATTTTGTTTTCAGTTTAATAGCCATCCTGATCTTAATTTCACCATGCAAATGAAGAGAAACACCTGTACCCACAAACTGTAAGGGTATTTAAAATTATCCAGAGGTAAGCCCAAGGTTTTTTTGTCTTGTTCTATGAATTCTCAACAAATGCTAACAATAATTTGAACTTTTTTGTCTAGATTGCTGTCATGTGTAAGATCAGAGCCACCAGCCGTCACACAAAGCTAGAACAGACATGGCTACTGATATCAGTTGCTTAAATAGCAAGGCCAAAATTGCATCAAGCCTTCTGGAGATTTATGTGGTGGTGAGAACTACTTTTTTTTCCTTCATTACCCCTGAGTCAGTAAAAACTTCTACTCATCTGAGCACACAGGTTCCTTCATGTAGTGTTTTTCTCATGTCATSTGTATACAAAYGGGAGTTTTATCACTGTCTTCAGAAACTGTCACCCYGTTATGCCTAGAACTCGGTGCAGATATACACACGGAAGCTCTTGGAAACTTGCCCAGTGACTGAAGCTGTATCTATCTCCCTATGGCTCCTGGGAATGTTAGTTCTGCCAGAAATAATGTATTCCCTAAATGATATAGGAAAATATCTGTTGAGGTGATGTACATAAAAACTCCTCAGCTCCTTGTTGAAGAGCATGGACTAAGAACAGGATCGTCCTTATTAGCAATCTGTTAGCAAGCTCTAGGTTGATGATTGCATGTATTAKTTTTTAGTCTATATTCTGAATTTGTACAGGAGTCATGAAATATTCACTCTTGGTATGAAGTGTCCAGCTTCACAAAAAGGAGGAGAATATTCTTTTGTGCAGATTACTTGCAGCCCTGTAGTGACAGCACTCAGCTGTGTGTGGGTGACACCATGAAGCCAAAAAGCTTAATTTGGRTTTGCATGCCCTGCTCCTCACTCCCTGAGGAGTGCAGAGGCACAGGAGGAGTCCTGCTGCCTTGGGGAAGGGCTGTAGGGCTAGAGGGTTGCCCAGTGGCACAGCTTCCCTGGGACCTGCAATAGCAGAAGGGAGGGAGGTTTCTAGGATCACSCCATAAAACTCTGGCCTCAGAGCTGCCTAGGGAAAGTGTGAATTCCATTCTGGATCACTGTCCTTGGCCAACGTTTACCATTTCTTGAGATGCCCCATGACATGGAACTATAAAAAAAGAACAGTGTAGTGGGAAAGAGAGAAAGAAAATGGGCCTAACAGCAAAGGTGAAATGAAAAATATGACTGTGTTACTGGGACATGCATGTGAAACAGAGCAGCAGAGCAATTTCAGGGCAGTCCAAATTGTTTCATCCACTGTCAGCTCTCATATGGAATATTAGCATCATTCACTCATTAGAAGAAAATTGGTATAAGSAGGAGGTTTCATTATGTGAACAGAATTAAACCAAACTTTGCAGTACTTTCTCAGTGCACCCGCTCAWCTGTTAAAAGTACTTTGCAAGGGCTTCAAGTCCTTGCAAGGAAGACCTTGAATCACTTCTGATGTGATTTTTGGGAAAGTTTTGATTATAAAAAATATTCTGATTGTGTAAATAAAATAATTCTTCAGATCTGAAGCTTGAACCTTTGCCCTTTACCTGCTGTTTTGAAATCCAGAGACTGTTAAAAATATATGAAAATGTTCMGTGCTGAAGAGAATAATTTAACATTCTGAAATCTCACTTGGGACTGTAGTTTCAGGCTTCCATTTTATTGATATCTTGCCAGAAATTATTTCATAAAGACTTTTAAAGGTTTGGAATATCCAGCKTTTTATATGAATGTGAATGAATTATATCTTGAAAGTCCTGGAAATTATATCAAGTGCTGTTATTCAAATCTAAAAAAAAGAAAYCAAGGCAGGCTGAGATTGATTCTACTTTTTGAAGTCTACTTTTWAAAAGATGGTATTTTGGTATTATGGATTTCTATGCAAAATTGCATTATACCTTATTGGTTAAAAATGATAAAGTGTAGTTATATTAAAATGGAATGTTAAGTCAGTCACAGTATGTGAACTGTTACAAAAGAGAGAAAATGAGTACATGAAGGACAATTTAGCTGCAGGTTATTGCTTTACAGTGTTTTACCATCTATGACTTTTTATGTAGAAATAACTAAGGAGCTCAATCACTGTAAGCCTAGGAATGCATTTTGAATTTTAAACAACAAGCAAATGAAAAGAGCTGATTCACTATTATATTTTTATTATTTCTCCATGCCAACTATTTCTAATCTGGCAGTTTGAAGGATCTAAAAATGTCATGCATGATAAGCATCCTGAGCAACCTCAGACTGGAGACAAATGGCACAGTTTAATTGAAATTCCATTTTTGGTATCACTTCCTTCTTCCTAACGAATGTTATGAAGAGAAAGCTGTCCTTACATACCAARGCTTCTTTCTTTTTGATGTGTCCTCTGACTTCAGTGGCAATTAGGTGGCAACTGTCCAGGCCAAAATTGCTCTTCCTCAAATACTTCCACTGAGTACAGTTTGAGCAGAACAGCTGTGGAGCTGCCTGTGGAGCTCCCAGGGGTAWTGCTGGATGAAAGTTGCTGCATCCATGGAAACTCACACTTTGAGAAGACAAAACAGACATCCACTACCAAATAAGYAGGGCTCCCTGATGACGTGTCAAATAACAGGCTGTATTCAGCAGCAGCAAGCATCCAGTGTAATTCCACTTTTATGTGCAGAATTACAGAGTTGCATTGAAAGAAAGTAATAGGTGTGAACTGAGCTTTGTGCTTTGARTGTGTCTGTGAAAAGACTAGATTTGAAAAGACATCACTGGCTATTAAGGAGCAGTGCTGTGTTTGTTTGCACTTCAGCAAATTTGGGAAGGGCATAATTACCTGTAAAATAAGGTGTTTTCTTCACTGCCCTGTGGAAGGTGTAGTCACTTGGCCAGTACAAATGCATGTTGATCATTACCCCTTTATTCTCACAGCATGCAGGTCACCTTGGGAAATGCTGAGGTGGAAAACGTAATGTGGGTAATATAAATTATGTATAAGCTAGGTAGAAGGGAATGTCCTATAGCAGAGGAAATATCTCCATATGACAACATATGAGTTTAAGGTTCATTTGTGCCATTCTTTCTCAGGAAAGAATTGACTTAATCCCATATTTATAAGCAAGGAGAATAGAACACAACACTTCATATTGTTTTGCTGTATTTCATTGGACACATAGCCAGTAATCTTAGGAGCCGATCCCTGGTAATTTCCCAGTGTCCTTTATATACCTCTTCAAAGAACAAGGATATTCTGGAAAAAATGCCAAATCTGGTATTTTTCTGGTAGAACTCTTCAGTGTTTAATCACATTAGGAAATCCATTAAAATACATGGCCATCTTAGCTTATGCATAGATTACAGCTGCTGTCCCTCACACTTCTCTGATCTGTGTGAGAAAAATGTAAGTCTATTTAGGAGCAATTAATGGTTATTATGCTGATGATTTTTTATTTAGAGTTTCATTCTGTTCCTAAAAAAATCTTCCCGAGGCTGCAGAATTAGAAACTCTTTCTCCTACTTGTATGTAAACATTAATTTTCTGTGGTTATATTTAGTATGATATGTGAATTTTAGTAATGATAAAGTTGTAGGAATGCTTGAAAAATTGATTCTCTTTCAAATTTTTTTCTGTTACTTATTTTCATACATGAAAAACAGTTGTGGCTTAAAAGTATACCCATAATTCAGGTTAAACATTCCTGTGTTTGCAATTCTAGAGATCAAAGCAGGCACTATTTTTTTCTGTGATGAACAAATCTGCATGGGAGTTAGAAGGAAACAGTTTTCAGCAAAAAACCCAAACTTTTTAATGGAAAAGAAAAAAAAAGAAGTGTCAGGATATTGAATTAATTTACAGATATTTTAAACTCTGTAGTATTAAGCTCATTTTACTTTTTTCTTTCCTCTGAATGCCAGCCTACAGATGKCAAGTTACATTCTGAAAACAACACAGATCTAAATATTAGACAAGCATACAAGAACTCCATGAATAAGCAAATACCAGTTAGAGAGAATCAGAATCAAGTGAYGTCCATGGCATGTCCCAAGAAGGTTGGATTCCCTCATCTCTATGGCTTTTGAGGGCAACATTAGATCAGRCCAGGCTGASCCTGAGTACCTGAATGGATGCAGCMGACCAAAGCTGGATAGCAGAGCAGYGTAGCCTTCTTCACCACAACTCTTAGGTGTCCAGTGATAWGTATCTGGCATGTCACTGAACACAGGAAAACAGAAGGTTCTGGCAACATTATTTTAAAGCAGTACTTCAAGAATATTTCCTCTTTTTCTCTGTCAGCCTTGCTATAAAAGAAGTACCTACTACATTGGAAAGGATTTGGTGCAGTTGTCCTGGCTCAGCTTCTCAGGATGGTGTAGTGAAATAAAACTGAATCACCTTTTTGGCCTACTGCAGAAGTTTTTCTTTGTTTGCTGGGCCTTTCTGGATACTGCTCTGAATAATTCAGAAATATCTTTTTAGTCCCCTGCTTAAGACAAAGGTTATTCGTCTGTTTATCTACTTGCACTAGCAAATTGCCTCTTAATTGAAGAATATTTCAGTCTTCTGACAACTGAAATGTTCTTTGAGTTTTATTTTACCTGGCTTTGTCTGAGTTGCTTGTGTCCTTTTAAACACTGATATAAGAAAGGAGAAGGCTGGGGTGATGGCTTATGGTTAGAGCTTCCATATGAACCATGTGTCAAAACTGGGTGCCTCTGATCCTCATCCAGAAGATGAGGATCCATACACACCTGGGTAGTACAGAAAGTAGAGTCAAAAAGCAGCATATGTCTTCAGCTATCGGAAGAGGCTGCAGACAGAAACTGCTATCAGAGAAGCAATCTAATATTGAGGGAAGGTTTGTTAGACGAGGTGCTCCAGCACTGAAAACAAATCAATATCAGAATGAAAAGCTGCAGGTTTATCTTAGCTTTTCTTTYCTGTTTTGTACATGATTGTTTTGGTTTATCTACACAAAGCAAAATTAGATTTCAATAGCAGTGGCAGCAGGTGCAGTTGCAAYCCCTGTAACTTTTCATTATTGCCCCTTGAATAGGATAACCACTGCCCTCTAAAAGGCAACTGAAAAGAAAGCATATAATTAATGCTTAATACTTTCTGTTGCTAATGCTTTTATTTTTCCCCTTCACTGTCTGTGCTTTGATAAAGASAACAAAAGATTTTTAATGGAAGTCGACAGTAAGAAGGCTTCAGTAGCAGARCTGACAGATTATAAGCAACTATTGAATTTCATATTGTGACAGAGCTGTGTTAACAGTTTTAATTCTCAAAGTCTGTGCACKGCATCAAAATGAATCCAACAACTTTAAAGGACAATTCTATTCCCTTCCAGAATTGAAAGGAATTTTGGTCTGTGGACATCAACCATATTCTGACTGTAGCTATCTGATTATCACCAAACCTTTAAAGTGCTTTGTCCCCTATCAGGCTCTGCGATCTTGCGCTCCCATGCTCCCCACACACCCCATCACAATGGTAGTACTGTTACAGCCAGGAAGCGCAGGCATGTAAGGTAGGCAAGGTTTGCAGGGAAAGGTGACATCTGTTACCAACAAACTGGATACAGCTGGAATACCTGAGAGTGCCACACCTTATTCTGGAAAAGTCTGAGCGTTGATCTGAGGAAACTTCAACTGAGAGATGTGACTTTTAACCTCTAAGGAAAACCGAGTATCCACCAACAGGCTTTAGAGTGAAGCCCTCCTACACTTTTAACCTACAGAGAGAAGAATTTTATCAAGGAGCTATGCAATGACCTTCTTTCCATGATATGGAGAAAAAGCCTAGGTAAGTGTTCTGCATCCCTGGGTGTGTGAAACCCACTGWAGTATTCTATCTGCTACCTTGTGTTGACTTGGCAATTGTGGTCAAAACCTTTTCCAAGTCATCCTATGAACAGCATAGGAGAAATGCCTGGCTCTRGGTTCCTGTAAGATGGGAGCTTCTGAGCTCTATCAAAATTAAGATGTATCTCATTGTGCCCAGAAAGAGGTGTTGAAGTATGCAGGAGACGTTATTGTAGAAAACCTTGTACTTAAAATCCCGCGTCTATTTGGCCAACTCGGAAGCAACACTGAGAAAAGAAGCCATCACACATCCTCCTCATCTTGAACTTTAACCATAGAGCAGTTTTTMTGTTTTTAAATATCTCTGCAAAATATTGAAACACATAGAGAACAGTATTGTTCAAAGATTCATTTGCTGCTGAGATTATTTATGCAAACTGTATCTTCTGTTGAGTAGTTTAATGTTTTAGTGAGTCATATTGCAATTACATGTTTCCCCTTAGTTAGATGACAGTAATTAGCTATGCTACAGGAAATTGCCTAAATTGAAAATTTTATGTAAGCTTCCTACAAATTTATGGAATATATCATGAAAATGGTTTTCCTATGCAGCTGAAAGATATAAGTCTTCTCTTTCATCCCAATTTWACAGTAGTTTAAACCTATTGATTTTGGAAGAGTTATGCATGATTTACCCAAAAATGGCTTTTATCTCCAAATGAGAACAGAATCAGGTTCCTGTTTTTGTATCAGAATTGGTAATGAGGCAACATGGTTGCTTTTTTCGCACTGGAAAAAATGTTAGCACAGTTGCCTGCGACTCAGTGGAGTAAAAGCATTAGCAAACATAGAGTCTGATCTGCCAGCTCTGCCTGGGATCTCATCTGTTTAGTCCATGGAGGATTATTTTGTGCATTTACTTGTCCTAGACTTCTAGATATAACTATTAAAGTATTTTGCAACATCTTCATTTTTATTTGTGAACAAACATKCCAGTATACCTACATACATTTCTAACTACATCCCTGAAAGGACAAGAGAAAATACACACATACAGCTCAGTACTGGTAGAGCTGAACAATTTATCCTGATTCGGAACACACAAACATTAAAAAAAATTAATAACATAAGTTATTGAAATGTAATTTTTCAGCTAAGGTCTAATCACAAGATTTGTTAATTCTAATTGTGTAAACTCTGTGTCTTTGTTATACTCTGTTTAATGCAACATAAAAGCAGTCTTAATAAACTCAGATTTAATTATCTTTTAGTCAGGAAAAACATGGATTAATTTCTAAATCCTAAAAGCATTGAAACTGTGGGAAAAAAAGTAAGGGCTACAGCTTTGGGGAGTGAGTGTTGCATCTTCTTTGTTTTAAGAAAGGAAATGGTTGAATTTCTCTTTTATGAAAAGTATGGTGAGCAGTGCAAACAGAGTAGAAACTCTGTATAACTGCTGGATGCAGAAAGGGTAAAGTAGTCAGTTTAATACCCAATTGAAACTTCTGCAAAGGGAATTCAAAATGTAGATGTGGCWACAAAAAGTACAAGGTTAATGACTTGAACATCAGGTCAAAACCAAAAGAAGTCATGTCCTTTTTTCACGGATCCTGCTGTGGACTCTGGGGAGATCCAGAGTAAATGTATAAAATACATTGATAGGGCTTTGTTTACCTGTTACCTCTGCTAATTCTTTCTTGTTCCTAATGCCTATCCATGCTACAGAGAATGCAAGAGTAAAAGCATATTATGCTTGATGTTGGATTGCACAGTACAGAATCTCTCAAAATGATGTAGGTATTATTTTTCAGGTTTTTWAATTAGCCATTTACTTTCTCCACTATGAGTTGTAATCTTTTAGTCCATTTTATATGACAGAAGCGGTATTGGATATATTAAGATTTAATAGAAAAACATACTGAGAGTTTTAAATCTAAGATTTAAAACTAAGATTTAATAGAAAAACATCCTCTCATTACAGAGAGGAACACAAGGCCATATTACGTTGTTTTTCAGGTAGAATATGAATGAGGTTTGGTTTTGGTTTTTTTTTTTTTTTTTTTTTTTTTTTTTTTTTTTTTTTTTTTTTTTTTTTTTTTTTTTCTGGTAGGTTCTCTTTCTCTGGATTCAGTGTCAAAGGCCTCATTCTCTTAATTCTTTTTGGAGAGGAAGAGGCAAGACGTTGCATACAGCCAGTTAGAGATGCTCAAACTTTAGCTGAACTGTGGGAACAACTGCAGGACTTGAAATACTTGATTTTGTACGTAAAAGAATTTTATAGTTTTTAGAATGYTTTTTTAGTTTCAGAAAGCAACTTACATAATAAATCTTGGTTTTATCAAAATATCCTTGGTTTTTTGGTAAAATTTTTAATAATTGTGTATCTTTGTAGCACAACAATTTGCTAGATCAGAGAGAGGAATTAGGGGCTGGAAGTAAGGCTCAGTAAGAGTTCAGGCACCTAAGCCTAAGCTTGTGTTTCTTAAAGAGGTTGCCTGCACTAAAAAAAAAAAAAAAAAAGTGCAGTTGCCTGCAGGTGGTTCTGTTTTTTTTCATTAAAACTGCATCTAGAAAAAAATTCAAACTCCCTGAGAGATCACATCAGTGCAGCTGTACAAAAGGCTCTGAAGTTAAGAGAACTTGTCCTGACAGATGATGTTTCAAATTCTTTGTCTCTGCACCTAAGATTCTTTGCTTATAACTAATTATGCAATATAAAATACAGACAATATTAACAGGAGCTTTAGTTGCAATGAGCAGAGACATAAGGTCTCCTCACAAAATGGCTTTGCTAACCGTCAGTTGGAGTCTCGCACTCCCTTCTCCAGTGGTAGTTTCACAAATTTGTTGCACATTTGCACTGGTTCAAGAGGGGTGATGGGTGGTGAAAAGAGCACCTCAGCCACTGCCTTTGTCGCTTTGTGAATACAGACAATTTTTATTAAAAACATACTTACAGTTTCATCAGCTGTCAGCAATTTAGAATTGGTACAATCAAAATTTTCTCCTTGTTTATATAAGGTAGCTGATCTTTTTCCCCCTACACTTCTATTCTTGCAATAAAGCATATGTTGCTCCTCTTTGCTTGGAAATAAGAGTTTAAGCTACATCTTTACTTAAGTACTGGGAGCATCCATCACAAAATATAGCAGAAAGCATAGAATGTTTACTTGCTTGTTTCCCTTTGTTCTCTGTGGGAGCAATATGAATGGAGTACAGAAAGGATAATTCAAAGAACCTTTTCAGTAGCCCGAAGTAAAGCTCAGGTCTCAGAGCCTCAGTAAACCATGTTATAACTTTTCTTTTTTAATACCTAATTGCCTCTTCCGTCRCAGGGGCATAAAATGGGCTGTCATTACTGTCTTCCTATTTTGCTCCAAGGCAAATTGCTTCCATGTTTCACAGCAACCTGTTCCTGTGCTCTCAAGATCTACATTACAATTTGGGGAATGGTGACAATCCTGCAGATCCTGTCTTTGGTAAGAGCAAAAGCATTTTAATCTTTAAAGGTAGCTGCTGCACACAACTGTTCACCTTTTATTAACTCTGTTTGAACTGCCTCTTGYAGATAATTCTAGCACCTATGGACAGCAAAATTACAGCTGTGATGAGGGTTATTTTTCATACAATGTTGTTTTGTTATGAGTTAAGACTTCAAGGTATTCTACAGCCTGAGTTTAAAAGGACTTGTATTTTGTCATTTCAGTGGTACTGTTCTGAACATAGATGGGCTGATGATARTTTCAAACTGTCTTGTTGTGTATTGTAGTTGCTGCTCTGACCAACTGAAGAAAATGTAATTTTTATTGTGCTTGCGATTAGGGCCAGCAATTCACAGAGAATTTTGAGCTGTAGATGTTGGTCTACTATTCTGCTCAGAATAGGGCCTGGTGGAGAGGGTACTATTTAAAAAAATGGAAGATGTGGTCTGAACTTCTTCATGCACAAAAGAGGTTTCCATATTGGTTTTTCACATACTATCCTGCTTTCACTAATAAATATATCTCACTGTGAAAAAAAAAAAAAAAAAAAAGCAAAAAAAAAATGCAAACCCTGTTCTTGGTACTAGCATTTGTAAGTACCAGCATCTGGGAGAATGCCTTACACTCTTCTGCCTCTGTGGATGAAAGCCAGTTAAGAAACACAAACTCTGCAGAGGTAATAGGATATTGGATTTCCTAATCTGCATTTAATCTTCCTTGTCAGTTTTAGACACTCTGCTGCTTACAGGGTGGTATGGCTAAACTGAAGCAGTYGCTGCAAATCGAGACAGCTCTGTTATTCCACCTCTGCTCCCTTCTTTAATCTGTGTGCCACAATTGTCTCTCTCGCGTTGGCACTGCTATGTGTCTGGTTCTGCAGAGAAATGGTTCCAGCTTGCTGGCAAGCTGGCTCCATGAACTGCCTTACCGTGGTGTCAGATAAATGACAGCTTTGGGCCAAGTGAGGGGCTGGACTGCTCAGCCTGGGAATGGCAGTGGGACTGCTGCCTCTTTTGGCAGCAGGCAGATAGGAGACACCTGCCCTGAATTCCCAGACTGCTCTTTTGTCCATAAGGGGTTTTGAATTATATTTCTGCCATGCCAAACTCTGATTTTAGCTGTCCAGACTAGAGACAATTGCACCAGTCATATGAAACCACTGACACACCTGGATGTGCCACAGTCTCTGCAGTAGCTTTGATGTGCCCAGGAGACAGCACACTGACAGAGATTAAATGGGGGCAAAGGGCAAGAGACCAATGCATTTGTGACTTGTCAGAGCTAATGAATATGAGAACAATGAATAAACATCAATAATTTCCCTGGTATGACTTGTTTTGTTGTTTTCTTGATGTGGCAGCTCTTTGTTGTAGGAGTGTGCAGCTGCACTCAAGAAACCCATGGCAGCCTGATGCTTACCCATATGACATGTACACGATGCAGGAGAATACAAGTTAAAAAAAAAAGGTGGAAAAATGGTATTTCTCTATAACCTTCTAGCCTCCTGGCATCCTGACTGTACTTATCTTTTGGGAAGCATTTTAAAAATAAAGAGAATAATTTTGAGGAGTTTATGATTAAGCAATTACAATCCACTAGTAACCTAAACCTTTTAATTATACTCTATGTACTTTAAATTATCTGTTACAGGTCTTCATGATGTGGTCTTTATTTTTTRTTTTAAGGAAAGCCAGAAGCCATGGATCACAAAACCAATGGATAACACTGAACAAGTGTGTTTTCCAAGGAACGGTGCCATGCTACAAATGGATTTGACCTTTAAGACTGGTCTGGGAATAAAATTAAAATCCTGCTATGAAAAGGCTGGAATAAACATCATATCTGTTTAATTCACCTGATTTACTGGTTTCTTCCTAAGGAAGATAACGTGGTCATGTGATCAACACGTGTATGATGTTCTTTGTATGACCATTATTCATCTTGTGTTGCGCTTTCATTTTTCTCAAGRTGGGACAGTGCCAGACTGAAACAGGCACAGCTCTTAGTGCTGTTCAGGACATCCTTTTTCAAGCCAAATTTTTAACCTGATTTCAGAAGGCAGTTTTGCAGGAGAAAGGAACTCCAATTTCCTCCATTACTGGCTGATACCAACAAACACCCGGTGGATGGGCTATTAACTCACTCCCCCCTTCTGTCTGATCTTCTCCAGTGCCACCCCATTTATCTCATGCATAAGGTCCAGAATTGCCCCTTCTACTGCTGGTCTTAATACAAACTTTGTTTTTTACAAGCCTGGAGTAAATAATTATTTTTTTGTGTGACATTACTGTGATAAGTTTGCAACATTTTAATTAACTTGTCGGATTTATGAACCCTCTCCTTTATTTCTGAAGGTTTTGTAATGTGAAATAATAATTTAGTTCTTACACCAGCAGCAAGTTTCATTGTTCTAGTTAATGAGTGAAGGATTAGATCTTCAGCCTGTGTGAAGCAGCMTATTTCCATTTAATCCTTTAAAGGAGAGTGCCTTATAGAAACCAAGAGCCTGTCCTAAGACAGACACTACCTGGAAGTATCTTAGAGGAGATGTTTGAAGTAGACAGATGCTTGGATATAATGGCTGCACAGGAAAAAGATTAGAAGTAGCTTTCATTAGGGTAAAGAAAACTTAAGCAAGATTAAAACTACAAAAAGTAGTTGTGATTCTGATCACTCAGCTGTACTCTCACAGAAATGGAATCACCACAAAGAGGCTTTGGATGAACTCACTAAAGCAAGAGAAGCTTCATCTATCCTAAAGGTACATCTGCAATAGGATTTGTGATATGTTCATTGCATAACAGCCTGTTCTTTTGTGGGGAGAAGAATATCCTGGGTTTAGCGAGCTGCTATATTTTCAATCAGCGAATGTATAAAAAATGTGGTTTTTAATATTTCTTGTCTTGTTTCAGTCTTGTAGTTTTTTATTACACTCAATTTATTCTAAAGTGATTGGCAGCTGCATCTTAGAACATAACTACAGCACAGCAAAATTAAATCAGTGAATATAATAAACAACACTGCATCTAGAGGCTCAGGTCAGACTGAGCTACAAGTAATCCATCTTCTGAATGTATTAAGTTATCTTATGCTTGCACATTGCATTAAGCATATTAAAAATTGAATTGTGAGATTTTTTAAAAAGAAAATGAGATATTTTAGTGAGTAAAGGAAAAGAGAGACTGAAGTTCCCTGATTTTCTACCCATATAAACCTTACCATTAGTTTTTGTCCTTAATGGTCAGTTTTTCAAATCATGGATTACCTCTTGATCCCTGCAATGCACTTGGAATCTTTAAAATGATGCATTTATAAAACTATGTCTGCCACTAATGTCAGACTGATCTTACAAGAGCCTGAGAGCTCTTAAAAATACTGTGCATTTACTGGGGGCACTCACTCCTYTCTGGCATTGAATCTTTTCAGTGAAATGGTATTTTCTCTACCTTTTGTGATCTGCCTACTAATATCAATAGCACTACACATGTGGAAATGGATTCCTGCTTATATTTTTATTTCCAGGAGTTATCTGYGATGCATTTACAGTTATTGATTAAACACACTTAAAGCGGTTGCATTGGCTTTGTACTTCTTCTGTAATCTTATTAACTTATTTTTTTCAATTTTTTACCCTCCAAGGGAATAAATTGATTTATATGAGCATGCTGTTAATATTGTAACTCCTTGTCTAGCCCCTTGGGTTCTAATGTTTTTTAAACACAGTACAATTATGGGAAACATTATATTGGAATGACAATATAAATCATCCCCATAGGAGTCTGAGCAGCCTGGGGAGTTAATCATATAGAGCCCTGCTGAGGTAAATAAGAGCAGTAATTTGAAATAAATAAAGGACCAGTGGTGCTAATGTGGGTGTCTCGAGAATATCATTAAGTTTGTAATGGCATTGTTTACTTGGTGTAATGAGACTCACAGAGTGTAATGCTGCTGCTTAAATCATAACTTTACAGTTTGTGATCCTGTCTCCTTCCTTCGGAGCGTGTGTCCGGTTATCAGTGTTCCCACAGCTGTCCTCCAGACTCCAGCACTGTCTGGAAAGCATCTGCACATGTGGAATGTGTTGGGACTCTCTAGGACACTGCTTAAATTTAGTCAACATATATTGAAGTGYAGGTACAAAAATTTGCCATTGGGGATAATTTATTTTTCTTTTTCCGTGTCCTACCATAATCAGATTGTTAGAAAAGGTATGGAAATCAGGTAATGGAACCAGTTTCATTTGATGACCATCCRTATTCCATCCCACATCCATGTTTGGGTGCAAAAGGGGGTCTTACACTACTTTGTGCTTGAGCACAGTGTGAATTTGGCTGTTGGACAGCCTAATGATCTTCTCTGCCTTGTAGTACTTCTTCTCCAGTACTTGATTCCCATATATACTCCAAATCATTCTCCCTTCCTTGACATGTAGGGAAAGGAAAGTATGAGTTTAAAATACAAAATGAAACCAGTCAATCTGAAAAGGAACTACTCTAGGGATTTTTTTCAATCTTTGTTTTTAACATGTACAATTTACATAGTAGAAAATACTTCAAAAATATTACTTTTTCRTAGAAAATGTATTCCTTTTGAATAAACTTAGCAGTATCATATGAAAAAAATTATAGTAAAAAAATTTAAATCAATATATTTTTGAGCAGAAATTGATCTTCCACAGTATTTTTTTGCAGATGCCAGGGAGTTTGCATGTAAAGAAACTTGTGTAATTGAAAGCATGCTGTTTGTGCAAAAATGAATGTAAAATGTTRATTGCATAAACACAGCCAAACCTTTAGAAGACATTGTTTTAAATTTGATGGTTTTAGCTTTTTATTAATTTCTGAACCAGTCTTGGAGCAAGATTAGACTTGTGCAGTCTGTTACACAGATTTATGTGCTGGAAGTGTAATATAGCAATACTTTTCAGTGATAAGAGTGTTATCAGCACAAGGTGTAAAAGTTTCTGGGGGAAATGCTTCTGACATTAGGTACTTCTGTGCATCTTGGACTTGGAGTAAAGCAAACTTCAGATTTTTAGAAGACTTTTAGAAACTACCAAGGAAATATTAAAAAAATTATAATATTACATATTCATGCTGTATGCATCAAATGCTCTGATGTCATTATGAAAACCCTCTATTAATAAGAAAAATGTCCAGTTTCATTTGTTGCTTTATGACACTTATTCTGCACTGGTAATAAAAAAGTGGAAAGAAGAAATATATGATGCTAATGAGACCGCATAGTTGGACCCTGCAAACCCTGTACATAATCACGGTACAAACAATGTTTATGAAGRTCATGAAAATGTATAGAAATTTTAGTTTGTTTTGCTTCTCTTGTGTTTAAAAAAAGGAAAACATAAGGTGAACTTAGGCTTTAGTTTAAGCACTTTCATAACTTTTCTAAGCTACTCTTTAGGCTGAATATAGCATAGTGAACATKTATTCTGCCTTCCAAAAAAATGCCTTTCCAATAGGCTTTGTCCTTGCTCTGGACACAAAAGATGTAGGAATGTAAGGACCACCCAAAAAAAGKTTTTTAGTGGAAATGCTGAGACTCACAGTGCCAGTGCCATATGAACACCCTTTGATTAAGTTTGTAAGATTTGCTCAGGCAACCGGCTGGTCTTCATAGATTGAGTGATTCTTTATCAACAGTGACATCATGTGTATTAAAGCTGGCTGGGTGGACACCTATTTCTTGATTCCTCAAGGAATCAGGAGTGATGGTTTTTGGAATCTGGTGTCTAAAGTTTCTCCATATGCTCAAGCGTACTTAAGGAATCATCACTATGTTGTTGTACCTTTAATCCTATGGGGTGGATAACCTAGGTAAAATTTCATTTCTTTTCCCTTAACAGGCCTTTTAACTGTCCAAGAAAAGGTAACAGCTTTTTGATGAGGAGGACTCCTCTAGTTTTAAAATGTCATATTTCTRTGACAACTGAGAACTCATTTGACTATATGGGGAAGCCAAGATCTTATCTGAAATGGCCAGTCAGAAGAAGCTTTGATCTATTTTGGTTTTGCTTTTTGGTCAGTAAAAATTCASCTGCATTCCAGTTCACTCAGAATTTAGGTGATCTAAGTATCAGTCACAAAACAYGAATATCAGACAAAGAACCCCAAACTGAACATTACATAAGACAGATCATTCACTTGGTATTTATTGGATGATTCAACCCCACAAGGAAACATGTCTTTATTACTATAAACATTATATAAATGTTGGCCAGACTGGTATCATTCAAGAGGTGGAAGGTTGAGTTCTGTTCCTCCTAGGAACAGATCCTTAATGATGCTGAATTTCATCTGATTTCTGGTTTTCACCTGGAAGTTTTTATACATTTGTATGTTGCTTAGAGGGAGGTAGAACTATGCCACTATAAAATACCAGTGCATTTACSGTCATTAACATTTTCCATACACATCAGTGTGCTGACCTCTCAACTTTACTGTTAAAGTTGTTTCCTTACACACCATAGTTCTGAATGTGTTTTACTAAGATTTTACTACATACCTTTTCAAGGAATGTGTTTCTGAATCATAAAACTTGCTCTACTAAAATATTTAAATTGTTCCATTTTTTGAGAAAGCCTGTTGCTTTCTGTGTAGCATTAAGGAGAAAGCATGCAATTGAATCACTTCCACATTAAAAAGTGCAGCCTTTAGGTGCAATACTCCAACTAGATATCCAGGCAACACTGCTGTTTTAAGGAGGCTATCACATGTGGAGACAATGAAGGAACTGGATGCCACATCAGAAGGTAATAATATATCTGTTTTTATGACTCAAAACCTATCCCAAAGGCCTATTTCTTTTCCCCTAGAAAGTTCTGTTCTGTTACTTTTATTGGGAATAATTTCTAAGGAAAGACAGAAGTACATAGTGCTTTTATGGAACATAAAGCAGAGTTCTACTTAGTCCCTACAAGAAGTGTGGGCTGGGATTTTTTTTGGTTAGTGTTTTTCTCATTACTAGATTATTATTATTATTATTAGTACATAGTGCTTTTATGGAACATAAAGCAGAGTTCTACTTAGTCCCTACAAGAAGTGTGGGCTGGGATTTTTTTTGGTTAGTGTTTTTCTCATTACTAGATTATTATTATTATTATTATTATTATTATTATTATTATTATTATTATTATTATTATTATTATTATTAYTACTGACAATATGGAAAGAATTTACAGGTAGGAAATGAAAGGCTTATAGTTGTGAACACAGGTAGATTACTTTTCCTGATCAATCTGTAAAATATAACGTGTAAAGCTTTGCAAATAAAATCAGTGGAGGCAAATGACCAAGTTATGACTTTTAAAATCTGGCATAGATCCTGGCACCTAAATTAATGCTTCTCAGTGCTACTTGCCAGAAATACTGAGTTGCTGATTAGAAGGGGTAGAGTTTTTTCTTAAGTTCAATTGCAGAAAAGRATTCTTTTTCCTTGAATGTGTCAAATTGATTAAGCTTAATAAAAACAGTTAGAAAATAGTACCATCTTTTAGTTAGAGGCATGAGGAAGAAGTATTAAAACCACAGAGAAGGTTCAAAACAGATGATTTTTTTCCTAATACAGAGTATATTTGCATGCGTAAGTCGAAGGGTGAAATAAGACAGAAAAAAATTTAATTGAAGTGCAAATGTAAACTCATTTCTGGTTGTTGTTTCTGTACAATTTGTTTTGGGTTGTTTGTTTATCTAAGCACTAATGGGGAGGTAAGATGAGATTTTTGATTTCATGAGGCTAAAATAGCCTCATCAAAATTTGCTATTCCAAAGGAGAAAATAGCAGAGTTGACRTGAGGCTTTATACAATTTCTTTCCTGATATTTCCTCCACATTTTACCTTCATGAAATATGAAAGAAAGTGAGGCTTTGGGCCATATTAATCCATGCCAGTATTTTCAGACCAACAGATAGCTCTGTAGATTAGGGATTCCTCCTGGGAACCCACACAAAATTCAAGATAGCTTTAATGTACCTGTGTTGGCATTTTTTTACTGTCCAGAATGGACTTGCAATTGAGTCCATTTTTAAAAAATGTTGACTCCCCCATTTCTTTAACCCCTCTCAGATATTTTTTTGTAGGCTGCAGTTAGTTCCTCTCAGCCTTCCTCTCCTCCTTGTCAAACTGAACAAGACTTTTCCCCTCAATCTCTCCTCGCAGCCCATGTGTCCTCTGCCTCATGAGCCCTCTCCTGTACCTTCTCCAGTTATCTTCATTTTCTGCACAACCCAGGCAGTACAAAGCTAGACACACCATTCCTCACCAATGCCAAGCACAAGGAAATATTGCCACTTCCTGCACTTTGATGTCCACAATCCTCCCCAATGTGGGTTTTCTTTGCTTTCTATGAGTGCACTCTACTGGTTTGTGTACAGCTTGAGACTCACCACAATGACCCCAGAAGCTTTTCCAGCAGGGTTGCCCTTCAGTCATTTGGACACCAGTTTGTTGTGACATCTCTGAGTTCTCTGTCTTGGGTGCTGAACAGAAGTTTCTTTCAGGCTGATCCCCAATGTTCCGTCGAACTGAAAGTGATATTTTTGAGAAGAGAATTTTTCATTCAGCGTCTGTAACAATGTAGGATTAATCATCTGCTGTGGTACTTGACTAGTTAAAGGTACCTTAGTGGCAAATAACTTTGTAGTAAGAGTTTCTGAACAAAATTTTGGCCAGAATTTTCCTCTTTGTTGTTATAATTTTATTTCAGTAGAATTTGGTAAGGTTCTCCTTGGAGAAATGGTGCATAATGGTGCATAATGACAAACAAGACATGCCTTAACTGTAACCTTGTTTTCTCTAAGCATGAACTACTATGTTTGAATTAGCCTGTAATTTTATATCAGATATGATGTRTGTTAAAAGAAATTTTGAAAAGTGCTGAATTGGCTGAAGGGGTCCCAGGGCGAGAYACAGATCAATTAATAATGACAGATGTTTGTAAGTCTCTGAGGATATTATATATAAATCAAGCATRTATGTATTCAGATTTGCAAATTAAAATCTCTGTTCATTTCACACAGGTTTGACTACTTGGGGAGGAGAAGGTGAGAATAACAGTAACCTTCTCCCTTTTTTTGAAATGTAGCAATGTTGATTGAATTTCACCTTTTCTGCTATGAAATGCTCTTTACCAGCTGGTAGGATAGCATGCCTAAGACTTTGCCTACTGATCTTTCTGCAGCCTGGTTACAGCTTCACAAACTCACAGAGGAAAATCCACAGCTGTTTAAGCCCATCARATAAGTGGTTTACAAGAAAAGGCATAATCAGCAGGATCAAGTACTTTGTCAGTTATATGAGCAACATAAAAAATAAAATGATGACTGTTTGACAAGAGACTGTTTTTAAGATACTACATTTGCATAACGCTTGTCYTTTCATACTATAGAAAGCAACAAGACATAACAGAAGAGATATATCCATTATTCATGAATTTAAATAATCTGACTAGCATGTGGAAAATAAGCCTGAACTAGATTCTGTATTGTTAGAGTGATTWAAAAAAAAAACCAGGCAATTATTSTTTGCTGTTTTTAACTAATCCTGCTTCTTCAGAGTCTGATTCATTGTATGATCTTGCAGTTAGCAAATTAAATATCTTCTTATTGACTTCAGTATAATTGACACCTTATATGACTCAGACTGCTGAAAGTAAACAATTCAGCCAGAATTATCCTGTCACATCTGTGAGATGGAGTAGTTGTAAACATCAGTCATGACAATTTAGGTTTACTGGAGTGCATGTGGCTTCTCCAGATGCTCCTGYACTATGAGCATGGATGTTGACTGAGACTGCTTATCAGAAATATTCTGATTTCAAAAGGCTAAAGTAATTAGGAAGAGGAGTCATGTTTTTCTATTTCTTCATCTTGCTTTTGCAGGCAAGAACTGTATTTCTCAGCACAGGAACAGAGACAAGATAAAAACGTGAGTGGACTACTCTGTATCTGCTTACCCAAACAGCATATGGAACAACCACATGACAAAAAATAATCAWGACAAAAAATAATACCTGAAATTTGGTTAGCTCAAAATGCTTGGATCTCTGTGGTTTTTTTTAGCTCTCCTGAGTATATTTCAGCTACCCTTTCAATRAGCTTTCTACCCGTTTCTTGGTCAAAAACTCGTCTCTCTTTCCAGTGAAAAATTGCCATGAGTCAACTCTGTTGTTCAGTGCAACAGCTCTGAAGCTGCAACTTACATTTCTAAAATGCAGATGAGATTGTGTTGCATCAATTCCTTACCTCCATTGCTTCCCTCTCACAGCTGCCCCCAGGGACTTGTTAGAATCTCTCTCAGTCTATTCAGGCTTTTTATTTCCAAGTTTCAAAGCATGGTCTCAACTTGCCCAAGATCCTTTGTATATCTTACTCGACAGCTTTATATTCTTTAAAGATAATGGTGTATTTTGCAGAGACTTATCTAGCAATAATGACACTGTTACTGGTAGCAGTAGTCTCAGATTGTAAGAAAATAAAGGTTTATATTAATATCTATTAATTATTTTGTTAGTTGGAACATTCTATACAGCAATGAAGACTTTCCTGACATTGATATGAGCAAATCAGGGATGCTGATACAAGTGTTGGTTAATACATCATTAAAGGAGGGAAATATAATGATAATTACTATAAATGTATAGAAAAATGACATTTTATTTGCAAAACAGATTCTTCCCCACCAATTTAGTATTTTTATATTTTTCCAAAGATAATCTTTAATCTTTGCCCTCACTGTTAATTAACTTTCTTATTCAACAAGCTCAGTTTGAGCTAGGAAAATGCTGAGTTTCTAACAAGTGACATGATCAGGGCWCCTCAAGACAGTCTGGACAGGACAGAATCATTTGGAACTCACTTTGGCTTTGTTGTCTATTACAAATGGATTAGAGGTCAAGATTTTATATTTAACCCTATTTAAATGTACACCTTACTGTGGTAGAKACTACCATGAGACAACCCCATTCTRTTATAACTTGAACTGCTTCTGTATATCCACTAATAGAAGCAAAATTTGAATTTTTTCCCCCACAAATCACTAACCTGAGTAGCAGTTTTGTAGCTGCTGTCTGCTGATCTTGTTATCCATGAAGGAACATACTTSAAAAAGAAAGAATGGATACTTTACAGAAATGAAGATCATTCACTATGGATTCCATGGCCAAAAGAGCTTTCCATTGTGATCCTCTATAGATTATGCAAGARGAACAGGACTGCTCCAACATGAGGSAAAACGACATTTAGAATTCAGGTGAAGTTCCTCATGACTGYGGCAAACCAAAGAAAATCTGATGACAAGTACTTGGGGGAATGGAAAGCCTTGTAGACGATATTTATCAAAAATACTATATATTATTTCTTGTATTTCTAAGAACAAGTGGGCAGAAACGTTCAACTTTCCTCCTTTGTATCATTACTTCTTGTCCCTTTTTATTCTTCTCTGATTCACATYATTACAATCCTTTAGTTGTCTTCTCATAGAGAAGTCTTTCCCAACTTTGTTTTCCAATTGTTCTCCTCCCTGTCTTTGTATATGTGTGCTCTTTATGTGTTCCTTCA
The DNA here is from genome assembly GCF_030028575.1 of Malurus melanocephalus. Lineage (NCBI taxonomy): Eukaryota > Metazoa > Chordata > Aves > Passeriformes > Maluridae > Malurus > Malurus melanocephalus. The sequence goes on along the minus strand of NW_026623259.1, from coordinate 2,876,006 downwards.
GTTAGTGAGTCAAATTASTATTGTAGAAGACTATCCCAGTGACAGATAAAATATGTTCAAATACACCCTTCTTTCCTCTCAGCATCTTTATTGTTTCTAAGACTGTCTGTATTTTTATCTGTCAACATTGAACTGTGGTTCTAATCTCAAGATTTGTCTTTGGTGTGATGTAAAGTTAGTTTAGAACTCAACACATTGTTCCTTTCTGCACACATYACCCTGCATTTGTCAATGTTTAATGTCATTTGTTTGACATAAAGACTGACTCTGACTCTCTCAGATCCTCTGGGTCTCCACCCCTTGACCTGCACTAGCATGAGATTTCATTCTGCATTTCTCAGTTTAAAGGAAATTAAAGCTGGGCTCTTACTTTAAAGCAGGTTTGATGTTTCTGTAGGCAGCATGCTTATCTTTAATCTATTCCATTTTGAAAAAGAAAACCCAGCGTTTTTTCCAAGACACTTTAGATTTTGGRCACTGATAAACATCATAACTTTACGTTTACTTAATGAAGTATTTTTCCCTGAAAGTAGGAAATTTATATACTTTGGAATATTCTTAGGAATACATCAAGAAAAAAATAATACTTTTTGGAAATGTCTTAATTTCATGTCTCAGATGTTTTAATTCATGTCTCAGGCCACTCACTTTGGATCTTAGAGAGGTGTTTTAGTTTTTCGATTTCCCTGAAGAAAATTTGAACTTACGGGACAACTCCTGAAGCAGAGAATTTTAGCTCATTGAAGGAGTGCTCACAATCTCTACTTGAAATTGATCCACTTTAAAATGGAATACCAAAATATTCTTTGGGCCATAAGGACAGAATGTGTTTTACAAGGCAAGACTTTGGGTTTAATGCCCTGTGACTGGATTGTTTCAGTATTTTCTATCAAGAACTGTATGTATCATATCTTGCTCTGGGAGAAATGTGGGGGTCTGTTGTTTTGACTGGCACTGCTGGATTTAAGTACATGTGTTTGATTTAAATTTCACTTTAGACACCTACATTCTTCTATGAAACTGCAGTTAAATGCTTCCTGACATAGCTGAATGAATGTATTTGAATTTAAATTTTGGGCCTTGGCACTGAAGACACATAGTGAAGGCACCTAAATTCTTCAATTGCATACATTTATAATTTTTGGAGCTATTAATATTGTTTTTCAGTTTAGCTSAAGCATGTGATTTGATTAATCAGCATTAGACATTTTAATTCTTCTTCCTAACTTCGAGTTTGAAAAAGCTCTTGTGAACTCATATTCTTTCAGCATATTACACCTTGTATTTCAGGTGTCTTAATTCTATTTAAATCAATGGCTGTAGGAAGAGGAAAGTTCCCATGTTTTGTTTGAATTATGAGAAATCTGTTTCTCTGATGTTAAAGAAGAAACAAATTCCTTTGAACTCCTTTGAATAGTTTGGGTTTTGCTGGCTTTCAAAGCTGTTAGAGAACTTGCTTAAAGGTTAATAGATTTACTCTTAGGAAGTATCATCCTCTAACAGGAAGTCTTTATTATCTCACCATGGAATATGCTTCCTGCAGTTCAGGGTTAGGTAATATTCTATTAATCTAATCAAGTTCTATGTGTTCATTYAATTCCATTTGGCTGCTGATGAGGAAAGGGGAGAATCTGTTGACATGTGTGTGGTACAGTGCCAGCAGTCAGCTGAAGTAAAATGATCACACAGCATTTTTAAAGAACCAATTATTGGATTATTGGTGTGGATAATCCAGTGAAGATTTTAAGATTTTTTAGTATTGTAGGACAATAAATAATTGTTCTTTACTGATTTSAGTCTACTCACTACCATAAAAATTGAACAAATTTCCTGCAGTAATATGTATCAGTTTTAGTTCTGGGCTGGGATTATTTTATGATTACTTACACACTRATTTTAAATGCAGTTTAATTAAACTAATTCCTTAAAAATTTGAAGATTTATCTTCTGACACATTCACACTCTTGCARAAGTAATGGTACGACTTAAAACTCAAATAAGGTGCAATATCAAAAGTTGCTCTGAAATTTCTCAGTACTGAATTGTTTTAAAACMTTTTCCACTTAGAAAGTGAAGCTGTCTGCTTTTATATTCCTGATTCAACACAAGCTGAATGCCCCTGGGTTCTGAAGCTCTTACACCCTGTTCCTGGAGTATGAAGATCTCTGTTTCACCAGGAAATTCTTCCCTGGCTGTGATTGAAGGCAGTGTGACCGTGTCTTGTGTGAGTGCTTCACCTGAGGTCTCCCCATGCAGTGTTCTCAAGACATGTCACAACTCACACCTGTATCACCATTTGCACCCCTAAAATGAGGTTACTACCTGGAGAACAGACTGTTTGGGTGCTGCTGAGCTGATAGCAGTCTGCATCCTCTGGGAGGTGCTAGTGCTTTACAGAATTCCCACACTGAATGTTGTGGAACCTGTCCTAAGGAAGCACCGAATGCTGTTTATTCTTGTAGAACCTGGGGAAGGTGAGCAGTCTGGAAAGACTGGTCTCAAAAGCATTATACTCATTATATTCAAAGCATTAAAACATTATAATGTTCTCCTTTTACTTCAGTCCTCTGTGTGGCAGTATTTAGAATTTAGAATTTCTGTATTTAGAGTTTCTGCTAATTTAAAAAAAAGTAAAAAATGTTTGCAAATTTCCATTTTTGATAGAAAATGGAAGACTTTTAACGAATAACTCCAGAATATTTAAATGCATTTAAAATTTTYTATGACATAGATGTCTGTCTATGATGATACTAATCAAGAAAATCATCTCAGTCACTTACTTTCATCCAAAGTTAGTTGCAAATACTTTATTTTTAACTGGCATAGTTATGACCATAACACAGCAAAATCTGTGATCCTCTGTTCAATCAGAGAGCAAATAATGTAAAGAAAACAGATTTACAAAGGCTGTATCAATAAAGTTGTCTTAATATGTTTCTTGTCCATCTATCACATGCTTAGTGGCCAGTTGAGTTTGCTAAAAGGAGACATTATTGTAGCATCAGAATATTTTATTTTACTTTTCTCAATGTAAATAACTCAGGTAACTACTGTGGCTACTCAGTGACCACCTTCTGTATTCTCCCCTCTCTGGAGAGCTCTCTTACTGTCTGCCCCAGGTGGAATAATTTTGAAATTATGCTTACATGGCTCTCATCAGTCTTTATAAAGCCTCTACTTCAGCCTGGAAATATATCAAAAGCAGTAGAAGAAAAAGCATTTGACCATATGCACTTTCTAACCTAAATCCTTGCATAACTTTTTCTGCATTGATTTTCTTATAAGGAGAAAATCTGTTTTCTAATTTCCTATCCTGACACATTCCAGTTTTCATTAAAAAAAAAACAAAAAACAGCTCCAGAAAGAGAAATGGCTGATTTTAGGGTTGCATACATAACAAAGAGTTCATAACATGCAGAGTTTGCAGTTTTTAATATATTAAAATACCATTTCTGAATTTTGCAGCAGATAGAACAACTCTGTTTAGTACCGAATGGAGAAACTAAACCAGCAGGATATTTTTCATTTCAATCAATGAAATAAAATTATAGACATGAGGTAATTTTTCCTTTTTTTATGCATCCTACAGCCTCATTTGGTGAGATCAGGAGGAGGAAGACCTATCTCTATGAATGGTTTTGGATATCACAGGATGAAGTAAGTCTAGCTCCCTTTCTATGTGTGTTGGTCAATGCTTATGCCTTTTACCAGGAYATGTCCTGAAGGTGCACATATAACCTTGCCTTCATCCTCACCTGTCCCAGATGGAATCTCAGAAATACAGATGGGAAATTTCAAACTATATTGCAGCAATTTTGGAAAGAATCCCAAGCCAGCCTGCACTCAGAAAACGCAGCCAGAGAAGTGATYTTAAAACAGTAGGTCTGTGCTAGGTATGTTCAGAATAAGAAAGTAATATTTCATGTCCAATTTAATCAAACTGATGGTATTTGAATTCTTAAATTTAGCCACTAAAACATGTGACCTAGTTTCAGAGATTCTGTGGCCCAAGAAAACCTCTTTGAAATGCATGTATCTTTGTGGTCAGTATAATCCAGTTTGTTGCTGYAACACAGAAGATTTGTCACGCTCCTGTTTTCTGCCCCGTTTCTTCCATTTTTATTATGGTCTCAGATGTCTCTGTTCCAGCAACTGAAGGATTGCATTTCATGGATAATCTTTGAAAATCTTTGACATTTTAGCAGCTGTTGCAGAGGCACACATGAAGAAGGTCACCTTAACCTTCCAMGAGGTTAAGGCACCACCATCCCAGGTAATCTGTGCATTCATTAATTAGTCTTCAGCTTCATCAGGGGATCACATTACAGTGCTGACCGCTAGAATGAAGCTGATATGCCCTTCAAATGCAAAGAGTGGTTCTTTTGGAAGTCTAATTACACACATACTTGAAATCTAGTATATCCTGTACTGATGTGTAATAGTACTCATGACTTAAATCCGGGGAGCAGTCCTGAGATTTATTTTCCATTGCATGAAATAGTTTTTCAAGTGCTAGCAAGTGAAGGTCCCATCTTTTATGAAGATGTGACCTRCAAATCATTAATTTATTTAAATCTCAAATATTCTTAGTTAATCAACACTTATCCTAGCCAGAGCAAAGCACCTTGTGCACTTCTGAGGAACCTGCAAGAAGAGCTTAATTCTTTCTTTAGAGGGACTGGAGGAGGTCTCTTGGGTCGATAAAGCGTGGCCTTGTGAAGTTTCCATTTGACAGTGGCTCTGGTGGTGACACACTGAACTGCAACATCATCCGGTTTATGCTTGTCATTGACAGAAATAATTCAGAGTGCTGAATTTAGAAACGACTGTTGGAGGAAACTGTCTTTCTCTTCTTTTTACYTAAAGGAAATAGCTTATGAAATGATCTGATTTACATGAGTTACAAGTCAGATAGCTGTGAAAAGAAGCTGTATAGTGTGAATGTTTGCCACAGGCAGGGACTACAGGATGAAAAGCTGGGGAAGAAAATGCTTGGAGCAGCAATAAAGAGAAAGAAAAATTACAGAAAAAGGTGCAGTGTTGGGACAACTCTGGGGAGAATGACCAAGTGTATAAAACTGGAGAAATAGGACAAATTTGGTTTGTAGGGGATATAGGTCTGTTGCCTCTTACTGTGCTCCAGGAAGAGCCCATCTAGCATGAGCCTGTGAACCGGGTGTCCTCCTGCGAGACCTGACGTGAGACCTCTCACCCTCTGATCACCTTGGTCTCCACATCCCAAATTCTGCTTGAACAAGCTGAGGAGGGCATTAGACACCACAAAGCAACCTTCAACTTTTGCCAGCCACTTTTTGTTTTGTCAGTAAAGAATAATGCTGGCAGGCTCCAGCTTCCTGCTTCCTCTGCAGGTGCTCAGCACAGARGCAGCAGCTGGGGAGGCGGAGGGCACGGGACTGCTGCTGAATTATGAGGGTTCTGGGCTGTCCTGGGCTGGACCTGTGACACTGCATTACCCACCCTGTGACAAAGCCCATCTGAGGGTACCTGTTCTGTTTTGGCTAAGTCTTTCTGCTGGATACCAATGACTGCCCCACAAATGTGTCTCGAAAATTACTTCACAAAATGCTTCAAGAAAATGATACAGAGAATGAATGTTTAAAAATGTTCTGTGACACTGCAGCATTTTGGATGGGATGACAAATCCAAAACTAAAGATGTGCCTTCGCAAGGGTATTTATTTCACATTAAGCTCAGCTACTGCTCATAAAAGAAGCTGCAGCAAACTAACAATGCCAACCAATTAGAGTGTACTGACTGCCAAGACAGTGTTTGTTCTTTGGTCTGTTTTGAAGGTCCTTTCAGTTCACTGCTTATTGATGTAGTGCAGAAAAGAAAAGGTTTAATGCATGGCAGCCTTTCTGTTGTGTTTCACAATAGGACCAAGCAGTCCTTTTACCTTCAGGCCTTATCCAGCTGTGGAGAAAACTGGGGACATTTTTACCTGCACATCAGTGGCTTCAGCAGCAGCAGACTATGACAGTGGTACTACAGCATGGTGTAGCCAGCAAGGGGCAGACYTCTGTGACTTTGGGGAAGAAGGAAAGGTTCCCTGTGGAACCTTTCTTGTGGAAAGGGTACTTGTGAAGTATCCCCTGAAGTGGTATCTGAACCAGGAGGCATCTGAGTWAGCCCATTTTATTAACCAGTGAGGTAAAAGAAAATTGTAGAAGATYCAAAGAACAAATAGCAGGTTTCATGAGCAGCAAAACCAAAAAGAAATTAGTTACCTGTGGATTTGAATCTCCTAGCTGGCCACTCTGATGATTTGATGACACTAGCCATGTTTTACACTATGGCAGTAGGGCATTCAGGGTGTATTCTCTCCTTTATGTGGTAACCAGCACCTGAAGGGGGATCAGCCTTTCACGCAAGGGAAGGTCCCCCTCCATCTCCTCTGCATACTTCTGTGAAACCTGTAGGAACCTAAAGTCTCCAGCTTGACATGAAACGATTTTTGATTACWGAGAACATACTTGGGCATACACAGAGTTACTAAGTGTCACCTCCCCAGGAAGCTGGGAAAACTCCAGATGTCCAGCTATGCTTTTATTGTGTGACAAACAGGGTGGCATTTCATCAGAGAGCAGCCCACAGAGAGCCTGTYCTGGCTGCTGACAAAGCCAGGCCCTCAGAGCTGAGGACAGCTTCTTGTGCACAGGGCTGAGGAGAGAGAGGTCCAAGATCATCTCTCTGGCATCAGCAACCAACCTGTCTACCTTGAGAGTGTTTTTAGTGAGCCTCTCACTAGATTTAGGGTTTTAAGACCTTACAGTGAAGCAATTTTATGGATCAGTCTAGAAGCAAAGCATCATTTGAAGCAGTTTGATTCATTTTTTTCATTAGGTTGTCGAGATGACATTTATGACAGATGACTCAGAATTATGTCACAGTGATAGAGCATTTAACTGCCTAACAAGGCGATTCTACAAGAGAATCCTGCAGGGGTTATGATAACTGCTGCATGAACTTTGTACCTCCCTGCAGGATACACTGAAGGTACAGCTGTAACACTGCCAGGCAGCATTCCCTTCTCATCTGCTCTGCTACATCAAGATATACCCTCTCATGCCAGCAGCATCTTGTGAGGGAATCAATCAGCCTGTGTCTCACTGGGCTTCCGTTTGCCCTCTTGAACAAGCACATCTGTGCTTTTTAACGCCAGATACAGCCTGCAAGTGGAAACCACAGAACAATTGTTAGCTTACATCCTGGAGCCATTCAAAGCAMATTTCTTCCATGGCCTTTCCAAGCATTTCCCTGCCAACATCCTCTGAAAGCCCTTCCTCTCTTTCCTGCTGCAGTGATGGGAACTGTTGGTGCTGACAGTCAGCTCTTCTTGATCAATGGTGCACAACAAAAACCCACCCAGCTGCCCCCACTGGCCAGGGGAGCACAGAGAGGGCTCCTGACCATATGGAGGCATGCTTGTGGAAAACAAAGAGGGGAAACTAATTTTGTCTCCAGTCTAGGGAAGAAGTGCAAACTTCYCTTAACTGAAGGGTGTGGGATACTGCGTATTTTAAGTCATTCAAATAAGAAGTTCATGATAATTTGCCTGCTCT
>NW_026623259.1:2797325-2868405 GCF_030028575.1 Malurus melanocephalus | reverse complement strand
TTTTTTTTTTTTTTTTTCAATTTTGAACAAGAAGGAGAGAAGGATCAAAAGAGGAAGTGCTTGAACAACATGTAGTAGTTGATGTCCAGAGGTGGGCCACAAAGTTGATGAGGAGACTAAGGCAACTGTCCTATGGAGACAGGCTGGGAAATTTGGGGCTCTTCAGCCTGGAGAAGGTTGCACGGACACCTTTTAGCATCCTCCCAGTACCAAAAAGGAACCTGCAGGGAAGTCAGAGGAGGACTCTTCATCAGGAGCTGCAGTGATTTGACAAGGAATAATGGATTCCCACTGAAAGAGGGCATATTTAAGGCAGAAATATATAAAGAAATTCTTTACTGTGGRGGTACTGAGGACTGGAACAGGTTGTCCAGAGTAGCTGTGGATGCCCCATCCCTGGCAGTGTTCAAGGCCAGGCTGGATGGATCATTGAGCAAACTGGTCTAGTGAGAGGTGTCCCTGTACACAGCAGAGGGCTCAAAACGAGATGATCTTCAAGGTCTCCTCCAATCCAAACCACTCTCTGATTCTAGGGTGCTGACAGCAAGGGTTTCATGGCTGTTTTCAGGAWCTTGCAAGGTAGGAAAGAGACAGATGAGGGCTTAGCCATGTTACAACGGAAGAAAATCCCACCGTAAACAAAAAGACTTGGAAAAACAAGATGAGTGGGTATCACTGCCTCATCTTCTTAAATGAAAAGTATTTTTTATCTGTATAATTGAAAAAAGTTCTATAAAACCATAACTTTCAGCCGCAGAAGTTCTGCTCCCATATTCAGCAATTTTCATGAAATATCTAAAGCATTTTAAAAAGACTCCCTGATATTTTCATAAAATATAGATGCCAGTGTATAAAGAAAATAATTAAGATCTCAGTGAAATACGTTCCAAGTTGGGCATACTCCAAGAGAACACATGCCTAGTTTTCATGAAATTGTATGTTGCATTTCATGAATTGTTCAGACCCCATATTTTACAATATTCATTAAGTTTCATGGCAATATTCATGACATTTAATGGCAATTGCATACAATATTAAACAAAGCACAAAAAYACCCATCAAAGCCACAAGTTTAATAAATCACAGAAATATAAATGCCCTTCCAAACTACAAGGAAACAGACAAGTTCCTTCATTTTTCTTGTATTTTGTTAAAGAAAGACAAGCAATGTTTCATAGTAGATTCACAAAATAGGTATTAAATTTTCACCAGCTGTTCATAGGCTGGCCACTCAGAATTACAGAAATCATGAAGACAGCACTGTTGCAACTTCACTGGAATTGAGTTTAAATTATTAATTATTAAAAATAACCCCTTTCCATCATAGCAGGGATCTGACAGCCTTGATCACAGAGAGCATCAAGTTCTTCTGGAGAGAGCAGCTTTCTAGTTGCTCACAGTTTCTACCCCTGTGCCTTCAAGTGTATGATCTTAACACTAAAGTCTGTTAAATGGAAGTCTCCAGCCTTGCAACTTGCCTTTCAGTTTTCTAAATCCTTACCTTGCAGCTAATTAGACACCAGCTCACCAGCCATTCAGGAYGAGGCTTTGTWGATCAGGGAAATGGAGGATAAAGGGATTCCCCAGAGGGAAGGTTGTAATTTATAGCAATTAGGGTAGCTGAGGGAAGAAGTAGGTGCTTCACAGAGCATTAATGCTGATGAATATATCATGGCACTAAACACTCCTGTGGAGTAAGGGTCTCCACTAAAGCACAGACACAATGGAATAGCAAGGAGGAGTAAATAAGGTTCTTTAATTGCTTCCACCCTGATGAAATCATATCATGTCCTMCCTGCACCAGCTGAACTTCACATCAGCAAGTAACCTGCTCAGGCCCGAGTGTGGCAGATGAGCAGAGCAGCAGGTTTCTGGCTGGTGTCAGTACTGGATTTTATAGAGATTAGGAGCTGGTATTGGTGTGCTGCTTCCCCAGCTTTGCTGGCTTTTTATTGACTCTAGAGATATAATCTATCACATGAGGAGATTCTTCAGTTGGGGCAGGTGAGGAGATACATCCTCCCTGCATCCAAAGAAATTATTTCTCCTTCCTTCTCTTTTTTAAATGTTTTGTTATATTCAGCAATTCAGTAAAAAACGTATCAATTACTGTTTTCAGCTACTTACGAGTAACAGCACTCTACTGTAATGTTAAAACATTTGGACAGTACATTTTTCTACTGCAGGGATGTGTTGTATTTGCTGGGCAATGGGGAGTGACACTGAGATTCTTTCTGGAGTTTATTCTGTCACTTCTTAGGGCAAGTTTCTTCTAATGGCAGTTTGTAAGAAACTAGCTTAGAATTTGACTCATTATGACTAAATTAATAATGAGAAAGCAGTGATTTGGTTTAATTTTGTGGTTCCTCCTTAGAGGAAAAYACTTTTTTGTCAAGAGAGGCCTTAAAGTATTCTCCTGTTCTCGGCTCCTACTAGGCCAGTGACACCTTCAGCTTTTTCACAGGCAAAGACCATTTGGGCTGAGCAAAGTCTTCAGGATAAATCATGTGAGCACCTGAAGCAATTGAATCCCACACTAAGTTTTTCTCCAGTCTGTATGAATGAGAAGTGTTGTGTTGGCATTTGCAATTCAGACTCCAACACTGACCGCTTTCTCTATCAGCCACAGAACTGCTTCAATACATAAATATTTAATATCAGTGTTTAATATTTCCACACATGACAAAGCTGAAGTACAATACATTGAAGTGACCTGCTTTTTTACTGTGTGTAGTGGCTGAGAAAGGAAACTCACATGCTTACTACTTGGAGAAGGGTAGAAYAAACTGACAACCACATACAGGAAAAAGAAGAGCTGGCACACGGTGCSAGTAATGCCTGGAAAACACAAAACACTGCTGACAGTAGGACGATCCTGTGAAGCCATTTGGTGCCAGCTCATTAGAGCGCTTTGGCAAGGATATCTGGCATAAAATAGATCATATTTAGAATCAGGGATTCTGCTGCCTTGCTCTTGGCATGGAATGAACTTGTAAATTAAGCTGTTTTGTAATATAATGACATTGCCTGGTATTATGAATCATTTTAGAATTAGAAACATTGATCTGAATAAGAAATGAAGGCTTGCTAAGAAGTGGAGGAACACATACAGCTGACATTGAGGGCTGGTAGGCACAGGCCTGTGAAGGATGTGATGCACAGTGCCCCAGCACTGCAGAGTGTGTCGCTTCTAAGCCTGTGGTCAGCACCTGGGTCCTGGTTTGCAAAGGTTTCCAGTTACTCCAGGGGTTTTTCAGCAATTATCTTTTCCTCAGATTMAATTTCTTMAAAAACTTTTCTTCTTCACTGGAGATCTCAGGTGGGTTAATATTAAAATTTTATACTTGCCAGGGGCTTAGTTTTCAATTAGCAAAAGTTTGAGAAGTCTGGGTCAGGGTGAAAGAAATTTTGAACATAGGGAGAAGATGGCTGGGCATGTGATGCCTCTCTAAATGTTTGATGAAGCAGAGGGCTCTGTTCTTGTTTCCCATATTCTGTATGGGGCAAAACCCTCACGGGGGTGGTTGTGCATTTTTGGAGCAACTCTCTAAGTATAAGTTTGGCTCATTTCCTAAAGCAAATTCAATATTTAAAAACCATCCACARCAAAAACCATGAAAAAGAAGCCTAAAACTGTCTTTGGGGCTGCTGTCCTTCTTATCAGAAATGGATACATTCTCAGTCTGATCAGCTCATTTCCCTCAACATACCTCAAACTCGCAACATTACAAGTGGAGAGAGATTTCTTGGTATATCCTGGCAAATATTTCTCTCTGAGATCAAAGACACTACCCAGACCTCTGAAGAAAGCTAAGTTGGGGAACACTACAGCTATTTTCCTCCAGCCTGAGCCTATGGGAATGCAACATGGCTTTCTGCATGTGTTGTACTTTAGCATTCATGAGTATCTTCATGAAGGCAAGTTTTGAGTCACATGCTGTGTCACACTACAGGAAAGAAGAATAACATTTATACAACATGCTTAATCACAAGAGGAAATGGATTTGACTAACTGAATATGCAAATGACAATTCAAAATAAATTAATGAACTCTTTCTGATATGCAAAATGCCACTGGTGAAAAACATTTTAATATATTAGTGCTGGACTTCAGGAGAGTGTGCTTTATGAAGAGAAAAGAGAAAAAATGTTATTTAATTTCTTCTTGCACTGTATTATTCTTGAAGCAGTTGGTATTTTTCTAGTTTGGAAAAGCATAGCTGATATGCTGCTTTTTAAGCCTATTTTGATATTTAAAATGCAGCTTCCTGTGCTTGCATTCATGCATGGTTTCCTGAGATGAAGGGGGTAAGTACTCACTGCTAGTTTTCTATGAACACCATGAGGCTGTACAGGATAGGATTTTATTGTACACAAGCACAAGCTGCTTCTGGAACCTCACATCCCCCCGCCCTACTAAATCAACAGCTGTTTGGCAAGGAGACAGGAATTTTCTTATTGACCCAAAACTTGGTGTTTACAGCTCAACCCCCCAAGGTGTGGGTGGTCACAGTTCACTTCTGTGGCTGCTCAGTGAGAACAGCACCTTCCACCTGCTGTTACAGCAGTCTCTGGTGGAGCATCTTTCAGGAGTATCAGGAGTATCACACTCTCYTTAGTGGGGAAACCTAATCCAAAGTATCTTAAAATACTGTTAAATTTAGCTGGAGTGCTGGCAGTCAAGGCCAGCTCCCAATGTCCTCAGTGAGTCCTGGAGCCTGTCACTGAGTTAAACAGGAAAGCCTCTTTCCCCTCTTACCAGCTCTTGTATACAGAACATGTTTGGAGGTCTCATCTCATCATAGCCACAAGCTCAAGCTTTATAGGGAGATTGTGTCCGGCTGATTCTGGTTGGAGGCCAAATGCCCTCCAAAGCCATTCTATCACTCCCTTCCTTGGCTGGACAGGGGAGAGAAAACAGAACAAAAGTCTCAAGGGTTGGGATTAAGGACAGAGAGAGATCACTAACCCATTACTGTCATGGGCAAAACAGACTTAARTTACTACCAATCAAATCAGGGTAGGGTAATGAGAAATAAATCCAAAACTTAAAAAACACATTTCTTCCTGCTTCTTCCCCAGAGTTCAGGTGAGGCTTTGAGAAGAAAAGGTACAACAGCTGAAATCACCTCAGTGATCTGAACCTTGCCCCTGTTCACTGCAAACTGCCCTGACCTTACTGCCAGTCAAGAGCCTTACTCCTAGTAATGCCAGCTGGGCTTCTTGCTGCCCTCATCTTCTCTTTCCCTCACTGTGGTCTTAAAATACCATTTTATGGAAAAATAGGACTCCAGAAATCAACTCAAATGTTTATCTCCAGAATGAACTACTTCCCAGCTCCTAGTCCCAAGCAGCTCGCTCGTCCATGGCTGGGCTTTCAGTTGGTGCCTTTCAGAGCTCATCACTCTTGTCCTGCCTTGCTGGTGGCCTCAGAGAACTGCCTGCACACGTTGCCTTCTTGAAATCCTGGTGTGGGCAGCMCTTCACACCATGCACTGAGAGCAGGTGGAGGCTCTGGGGCAGGTCCCCTTTCTCCTGGAGGAGGGAAGTGGCCAGCAGGGTTTCTCCAGAGGGCAGCCCTTTCTCTAGCCCTGCACACACCTGAAGGTGCAGCCCTGCYGTGCAGTGCATGTGAGGCTGCACACAGCTCAGCTGAAGAACAGAATGTCGCTGTACACCAAGGAAGCCCAAATGAAGGGCTGAAAGCTGAGCTGTATTTGCTTAGGTGGCAGAATAATGTTTGGGGAAAAAGTGCTAGCTACATCTGACTATTTATCCACAAAATGAGGAGATTTTGAGGTATGCTATGWCTGCTTTTGGCTTGTCAGTAAATAAACCAATGTTTTTTAGACTGTATGACTGTAAGCAAAAGCATTGACGTGGGTGTCCAGAGATTTACAGATACAGGATGATCCCATGAGAGCACTGGGATGCTTCACTCAGCTGCTTGCAAGCTCAGTGGTTACTCTGGTGGTGCCAGTCCCATTATGGTTTTGTGTGGGGTTTGGGGTAAATCTGTGATAGCTTGGATAGGAGCTATAGCTAAGCCATGCACTCAGACTGTGGATTTCTGCTGTRGGAAATACTTCCAAATAAATAAATGAGAAGTGAAAGACGGATGAGCTGGAATGAGCTGTGAACTGACAGCTTGTGACTGGTTTTGACTTATTTTCTTTTTGTGGTCTAAAGYGGAGTGCCTCATAAATTCTGAAGACATCGAAACTGTTACTAACACAACTAAAACCATCCTGGGATTGCTGGAAATAAAAAGAGCAGTGACYAACCACAAGACAAGAGACAATGAGAAGGGAATGAGTTCTCTCCTCAGTGTGCTGGTTTGGGGTATTTATTTCAGTGTCGACATCACAGATCAAACCAGCACACAAATTTGGGGGAGTTGGGTTCACACAGTGATTGTCCTACAATCTAATATGGACTAAGAGAAGAAAATATTTTACTGATTGGTCTTAAAGATCCTGGAATCCCCAAATAGATACCTGCTAGTACACCTTAGCTGTGAGGTGACATGTTGCAGACATCATTTGACAGCGTGGAGCAGTGTGCTGGTCTTGGCAGGTGTTTCACACTTTGCTCACTGGGTAGACAGGAGGGCAGCAGGCTTACTGGGGGTGAGGAGGATGTAAAATGAGAGCAGCTGCACTGGATCTGGTTAGAGCCCCATCCAGTCCAGCACTATATTTCTTAGAGTGGCCAAAAATGGGAAGTGGTTCAAACCARTGGTTCAAACAGTCCCGATCTTGGGTTCCTAGCTTTGTGTCTCAGAGCCAGAAAGAGCTTTCTCCCATAAATCTGTCCCAGACCTCTCAAATCAATACAAGCATCTGCACCACCCTCTGACAGGACTTATAATTTAACTATCCATTAAATTTATTGAGTTATTAAAAAAGTGAAAGTTATTAAAAAAATTGGAAAATGAACTACAATAACAACTGCATCTGCAACTTGATATCCAGTATCATGCAATGACAAACAAAACTCTCCAGGGTGTGCACAAGTGAGAGCTGTTAACTTTTCTGTGACAACAGYTCACCGTGCAGTCCTGAGGAGCAACTTCCCAGCTGCCATCAATTTCTTGTTTCCTCAAATGAGCCACGGGGCACCTGTTGAAAATGAATGCAGAAAAGTACCATTATTTCAGATGGTTGGGTTCTGATATTTTTTGCCTCCTTCACAGAAATTGTCTCTAAATAATACAGTTTTGTAATATCCAATAGAAACTTTGGAGCAGATACTCAGGAGCCCCACACTTACTAATCCTCAATCTGGCAGGACAAATTGCTTGCCCCAAAATGGAGATGCCTGAAGATTCTCTACATCTATTACAAGTCTCCAACAGCTAATTCTGATGTTTACGTGCATATTTTTGTGCATCAAGAGCAGGTTGGTCCAGAAGCTTACTTCCTCTTKTCTGTGAGTGGCACCACTCTGTTCTGGCTTGTTCAGGTAAGGGCACACTTCTGAGTGCTGGCCCTGGCCCACTGTGCCCTTTCGTATTTCTAGCTAAAGTAGGCTGCATGTCCATCACCTCAATCCTTCCTGGTACTTATCTTAGTTTTATACACCTTTATCTCTTTTTACAGCCCAAGCCAAACAAGCAGCAATTACAAAATATTTGACTTCCTGCCCTAAATCAAGCAGTCTTGTGGCATGTCTGGATGCAAGACAAATAGGATTGGCTCCTTTATAGGGCTCTCTTTCCAGCCCCACTTTCTGTCCTTCTCCAGTTCATGTACCTCATCTGTGTATGTCAGCACTGCATTGTCTACATTCATCAAATCYCTTACCAGAACATGCTTTAAACAATTTAATTCACTGAGCCATTTTTGATATCAGAAACCTGGTTCAAAGGTACTGTGTTTCCTCATCCAGAGAAGCATCTGGAGACTCACCTGAGAGTAAAAATGAAACCTGGCTTAACTGGTCTGAGCTACCTTCCTCATCAGCCATGGCAGAAAATGGCACCTTCTTCTGTGCTGCAGCAGATGTTGAATGCAGAACACCACTGTGGGAATGGGCCTGAGGGTAGCTAACACCCACTATTGCCTCGTACTACAAAAGCCCCACTTTTCAGCCTGCTGTAGCAGTGCAGCATTACCAGGTTTCAGGCACTGTATTCAACATATAATCATSATAATTTTTAGAAGCCATCTTTAGAATGTTAAATGGTGCCAGGACATAAGCCTAGAATAGAAATTTTGCTTGTCTGTCCTGTCAGTTTGTTAGGCTGGGCCACAACATACTTTTGGTGTGAGGTCATACACATGTTGCCTCTACAAGAAACAAAACYGATCAGTTCTGAAGCCTTTCTCTATCTCTAGGTCTGTGATTCCCAYTCTTCTGGCCACAGCACTGAATATGACCCATCTGATAATACTATTTTTTCTCTTGGATTCTTTTTTCTTCATTCTTTTCTTCTGCTACTTCCTTCCYAAGATAAGAAGTAACCTTTGTCTAAGGATAAAAATCTTTATACTCTTTTGCAAGGCAGAGGAAATCTTTAGGGCTTTCAGCTATAAAAACCTAATTTGTCAGTTTTCTTCCCCCCTCCCCATCTCTCTTAATGGATCTCTTATGCATTTATAATGTAGACAGTACCACAGTATCTAGGGACCTTATAAAGAATTTATAGAGCAAACATTTTTTTTTGCAAAAAGTTTCTACTTCTCTTCTGGCTATTGCCATTCTCTGAATCAGGCTGCTCTCTTTGATTTGCAGAGGATGCCAAGTTACCTGCTTTACACTCCTACACAGACTATCTTACAGTGTCCTGGCTTTGCATTTGGGATAGTAAAGCTGGTTCACTGGGATTTATTTTAGCAGTTATTAACTATAGAACTGTCTGCAGTAAGTTGTGTTTCTCCATCAGCATCAGCACTAGCAGTTCCTTAGCTCTGCACAGAGCAGTATCTGACATAAGAACCCAGAATGTCCCACTACACCTTGAAGTGGCTACATAAACACTATTTAGCAAAAATAATTCCACGTTGGTGAGGCGGGAAATGTTAAATTTCCATGTCACTAGTAGTAAGAAGCAGAATGCTGCAGGCACCTCTAGGGAATAGCTTCCTCCTCAGTATCCCAAGGATTTGGACTGCAGGATGACCAACCCCTCACAAACACCTAAGGTGTGTGTATGTGATTGTGTGAGGAAGCTGAGTGTACATGATTGTGTGAGTATTCATTCGAGGCCTGATTCTCTAAAGGTGAGCTCTATAATACTGAGGGCTGTTTCTGGATCCAGAATTCTGGTGTCCAGTCTAATYCAGCAGTATCAGTTTGGTTTTTACTCTGCAGTGGTAGTGGGCAGTGTGTTCCAGAGCTGACAGACACCAGCTGAGGGCAGTGCTGGTGCCCTTCATGCTCCGAATCAATGGGTTGGAATTTTTGCTACACTCGTTTTCCACTAATAATGAATCTGTGTAACAGCAACTAAGGAGAAACATTATTTCAACATTCACAGAGCAATTTTCACTGACTTTTAATTCTGAGATAGCCAAAAACAGTTGACCAAAACCCCCAAACCCAGAACCATGGGTGGAGGCCTATCTTGGGATGGCCAACTCCATTCAAAGAGCCTTAGAATAWGCTCCAGGGCAGCAGTGAGGGTGAGCTCTGCTGCTCTCTTGGGCTACCTCTGGATTTGTGAACAAACAGAAAGAATCTGTTAGTAGGAAAAGAACACTGAGTAGTAAGTTGCCAAATTAATGAATTCAATCATTAAGTCAAAATTCCTTCTGTTTAAAAAAAAAMMAMAAACCAATCAGCCAATCAAAATGTGCCACTAAATCGTCCTTGTACTCAGCCAGTCAATGTGCCAGAAGCACTGCCCGTGGTCAGKGCCCTTCTTGGCAGCTCTGGACACTGGATTACCACTGGGACACCCATCACAGTAACTGCTCTGAYTCTCCACTGCCCACCAAAGTTCCCACTTAATGAGTTCAGGCTTGTTAACAGGAATGTTCCATGAGGACAGAGCGCAGGAATCTCCTCAGCAATTTCTGTGAGGAGCAGATGTGGGGATTTGTCCTCCTCACCATTCTGCAGCAAGTTTCCTTCTGCTTCCTCTCCCAGGCTGGATCTCACGCAGGAAGCCTTCATTAACCTGATATTACTGCAGATAACAAGCTTGACTAACTACAAGTAGTCATGCAAATGAAGTCTTCAATTATGCCTCTATAAAATTATGTCCTGAAGTATAAACAGCATTTTTACTAGCTTGTTGAATAAGTGATAAAAAATGACAAGGTGAAAGGCATTGATAATTTAAGATAGTATTTCTCATTTCTATTAAATTATTAAACTAAAAATAATCCTTAGAGTATTTTCAAAATAATCCATTTCCAATAAACTGTTGCAATTTCTAGCTATAAAAAACCTCTTGTGAAGCAAAGTAGTATAGAAAACCACTATGTATTTCAAAAGGGAGCACAGAAATCTGGGAAGTGATCAAGATGTAAACAAAAAAATGAAATGGAAATGAGCATCCAAACCAGTAAAATATATTTAAGTATACACTCAAAAAATCTATTTACAGATCTAAAAACTGTATATTCAGCAAAAATTCTCCCACAAAAAGTATTTAAAACCAAGAAAATTAATCCAATTTCATTGTCTACTGCTGGCAACACAGACGTTTTACTGCTAGTATAGCATTAACTATGTCTTTACAAAGTAAACAAAATTATTCTGGCAAAAATTTAAACTTAAGACTGGACAACAACTACAAGGCATACAAAGCATAGGGAACTGCAAATTCATTACTCTAGTAGTGCAAAAGTGAAGAATAATGGCTTTTTCCCTCCCTCCAATACTTGTTCAGAGAAAAATACTACTGTGAATATGCAACTCAAACTCCTTTAAAAGACTTAAATTTGTAGGACTCAGTGCAAGGCTGACACTATAYAGGAGGTAAATGAAACAAAGTCAACATAAAATATACTGTGACACAAGTTTATACAAACTTTATAGCAAAATGTCTGAATATACAGTACAAACCTCTCAAAAGAAGTTTTTCTCTACCCAGAAATTTGTACATGTTACCACTAAACAACTTGTACATAACTGATAGTGTATGTAACATTCTTTGGAATTACATTTAATTTTTTTTCAAGCCCTGTCTTTTATACAAGAACAGCAAAAGGATAACTCCTCACCTGGATTACAGGAGTGCCCAGTGTTTGTCCCTCAGGCACACGCCCAAGGCTGGGCAGAGACCTGCAGAGAGGTGCAAGCACCAGGAGCTGGAGAAAAACTCCACCTGGGAATGTGGGTCACTGTAGGACGACTTGATGTAAGTCAGTGCAGAAGTGAAGAACTAATGCAGTTCAATTCCTCATCATATATAGCCCAGGTTTGATTGTGTTTTGAAACACRACAGTTCTTTGTCCAAAAAGGCCTCATAATTTGAACAGTTGTAAACATTTCCTTTAGGTTAAATTAGCATTTTCACCATGCCTTTGCYGTTTAAAACATTAACAAAATCAGAAGTAGGAACATCTTAGTTCATGTTCAACCATTTGCAATTCAGAAAACCAGAGGTCTTTAACCAAGAAAATAGGAACAAATCTGCAAATGCATGATTTATTTTGCAAATAGTATTTTTGCTCTATTTCTCAGCTCTTTATCTACCTTTCAGCAAACAACTGAACATCACCCAGTCTATCCTAGGAAAAAAYCTAACAGTATGATAAGGAAGCTGGAAACCAGAGGCAAAAGAGTAGCACAAGCACTTGCATGTATTTTGCCCAACACCAAGTCCATCACTGCACTGCATAGTGGACTCCTGCTCACAAACTCAGGACAGGTCAGGAATTTCACTTTTCCTGTTCCCCTTGATAAACAAAAAGAAAAATACAGATGATRTCCATGAAAATGTAACAGTAGCACGTAGAGATTTACCCATTAAGATCTGTCCATTATAATTAGGGGCAAGTGTTATGGTTGATATTTAAAGCTTTTCCAAAACAGGACTAACTTCTTGACTTCAGATGTTCACAGGGTTACTATCAGGTGTTTATGGGGACTTAATAAAAAWTTTCTAAGGCTCAAGCTGTAACAGCTTATGATGCAATCAGATGAACTTTTATGGAAAGAGAAGTTAAAACAATGGTGATTTTACAAACCAAGTGACTGCCTTTATACATCTATACTCAAGGGTGGCTGGCTAGGAATGGAAGACAGTGATGTCTGCAGGAGGCAGTGCTGCTTTTCTGCAACCTGACAGATGGATGCTCRTTCAACCCAACTTCAAGTATCCAGTTTATGTGAACAAGGAGCTTACAAGTACCCAGCCCAGGCTCCAGACTATGGCTTAGAGGTGCTCTAAGGTTATTCAASAGACATATGGGATTTTTTGCTTCACCTTTGGCACAGGAAAGCAAAACAAAGAAAAATGTGATGTGCTCAATCACAGAAAAATTCATCCTAAAACAGAAACTGTATCAGTCTTCCTCTGGAAATATTTACTTCTCCTTGCTAATGTGAAGTGGAGCACTTCAGGGAACTAGCAAAGATTAAGATGTCTGGCTTTTGGACATGTGAATTTAAATGAGATGACTCCTACCTCTTGTTCCCACATTAGGAACYTAAGTTTGATCCGTCAAGTCCTTACTGACATCAGCCATCTCTTGAATCCGTGTCAGAGCTGTAATCACAGCATTTACTCAGAGAAGACCCAAAGGCATCCAGTCTTCACAGGATATAATTTATCTCTCATTTCTTTATCCCAATTTCACATTATGGAAGGGGTTGGAGAAAGGGAAAGCGGTGTATGGGATGGTGTCTTGCTAAACAACATTGTGTAACACATACTAATGAAGAAACTTACTGGCTGCCTCTTGTAGATCTGAGAAAAATCACCATTTTGAAGTTGGTGGGTACAAATTGCTTTGGCTGTTGTAGCTCTCATTATCTATTTCGAGAGATACTGATGGGTATCAGTGTTAATAAATTCCCTAACTTAGCTGGCTACAAAGCTCAAATGGTATTAGAAAAAGCGATGATGGCAAAGACTTGAAAGAGCAACATACTATTTGCATGTATTTAAATAAAGAAAATAAGTAAGTTATATTTTAGACAAGTATCAGCTACTCCCTAATGTTTTTATTAAAAAAAACACTGATGGAAACACAGAAAAGTAAACTGTAGGTCTGCTGAACTGCACACACATAGGCAAATAAAATATCACAAATTGTACTGTCTTAGCCACTTACTTGTTTCACTCCTTATTTTCTGTACATGAGAAGATGGTGTAAGAAAGCTTTGCAGCTTCTCAGACTGAAGGAAAGGCCATGACAGAATTGATTCCTAGAGTCTCATCCAGCTCTGTAAGTGGAGGGACTAAAAACAGGACTTTGTGGGTGGGAGAAAGATTTAAGGAATACTGAGGATTCCTTCCTGTCCTAAGGGAATATCCATTCCTTCCAACAAACTTTTCTTGTGGTTTCAATACATAATGAACTCATTGGTCCAATTCTGTACTCAGAATTTCACAGAATAAGGTCTTAGGCACACCAAAGACTTCAGATAAACATGGAAACAAGGCAATGCTTGTATTCCCATTTTTTATCTAGCAATTATTTTCYTTGTTAAATCCCTTGGGTTTTATTTTGTTTTGTTTTCTTCAGGAAGCTTTTCAAAATATAAACTAGTAAGAGCCTGGAAAATTCAGAATTACCTAACAGGTGAGGGAAAAACGCTTGGTGCAGTTTTTATTCCACATATGAATTAATCACTGGGACTGTATCACCAGCAAGATATTTAATGTTGAAAATAACACTGAATGTTTTTAAAACTCACTTCAGAACACACTGTATGAGAAGTATCAGGGCACTAGAGGGTTGTTTGACTTCCTTGTTTACCATGGCAAATTTCCCATGATGGCAGCAGAGAACTGAGGTGGGGCAGAAGATGTAAAAGCATATAAAACGAAAGCTTCTTGGTAGCTACTTACATAGAGTAGCTATATATTTTGAGTTTTTTTGGCTCAGTGACTCTACCCCATAATTTCAAGGACATGTAAATTGATTGCAGTAATAGCTTGGTTCCATTCCTGTATTTAAACTGTATAATGGACCTAAATAACAGATCAGCATGGTGTAACATTGACAGGAGCTCCTGTCCATMAAACGCATGTCTCTAAACAAAGGCTGCCTTAGGTAAGATATATGAACATGTGACCTTCTCCAAAATGCATGGTCATATTAAATAATTCTCTTACATATGTACATACAGACTAGTAACAAAATTTAAAATATCAGTCATACCCTCTTCTGTTTAAGGTTGGAATTTCTGACTGTTGCATATAGTGTAACTGCTCAAAGAGYGAAGTATAGAATAAAGTGAGTAGAGCAAACTTTTTCAGAGAAAAATAGTCATATAAAAAGTTTTAATTATTGTACAGTGAGAAAGTTCAGAGTTCTCACTTCATTWTCTCTTTGGTTGCTGATTAAGATTTGACAAGTTTGAAACCCTGTCCTGTATCCAGCACTGTGGGAAGAAACCAACTCATTTTCAGTCTTTTCAAGCACCTAAAGCATGCTTTACAGACCCAGAACAGATTGAGACCACAAAACCAGTTTGCCAAATGTACTAATGGATAGGTGATGCGTGGGAAGTACATCATCCAGTGTTTGGCAACATCACTTCCTGTTGGCAAATGCAAAGTGTAGTCACTCCAGTGCTTTGACACACCATACACTGCTTTCACGGTACGGCCCTTTTCAGACCAGCTGATGTTGCTGTCGGGGTTACAGTTGTACTCAACCCATTGCCTGGTGAAGTCACCAAGCTGTGGCGGGTCTGCTTCCTCGATGTCCACAACTCTGGCCATTTCTGCTCCTTGCACGGCAACATACTGGTCATTTACTTTTCTTACTTCTTTAACCCAAGGCTGAGAGTTCTCACAGTCTAAAACAATGATTAATCGAGAACAAAAAGTGCCATTCTTTTCTCTCCACCATTCCAACAGCGTGTCGAGTCGTAAAGCATCACCCCCTGCCACAAGGACAAAAAGATTTAATATTAGGATGAAGAAACAGAAACTTCTGTAGAACTTTAACTGTTTTGACTGGTTCTAGTAATCCCTTACTTTAACAATTTTTACAGCCATCACAGATGTTTTCAATTGATTCTCTCTGTCTGTAAATGTTGCATATCTCCATGGAGGTATTAACAGCATTTTTCTGACTTGCTGTGGCAGACGAAGCCATTAACTTACCCTTGATTAGAATAAAAACCCACTACAACCAAAAAAACGAATTCCTTCACAGAGTGAAAGAAATTATAGCCAATTGCAAGAAAGATTTTGTAAGAAATCTGGAAAATAGATAAACAGGGAAAGGAAATCTGAAATAAAGTTTATTTTGTATTAAACCTTCACAATTTTAGGAACAGGAAAAGGACTCTTGTTTAGTATGTTTTAAGAATATTTTAAAAAGGCTCCTCTAAGAGACAAATTTAGAACAAAATACATTTTCAAATGCAGGAACCAAAACAGTTTCAAAGTACAATGAGAAAGCCTCATGCAGGCACAAAAATTAATGTGACCACAAATGGAGAGATTCTTTCTATAGAGACAGTTGTTTTCAGAGCATCAAGAAAACTGGTAGGGATTTACAACTTAATGAAACAAAAATCTCACTGGAACTTTTCCCGCAATATTTATTTTCTGTCAGGTCAGAAGACCCTTGCAACTACTGTCCAACTTCCCATGTTCTATCTCAGCTCCTGCTCCAACAGCACTTTGAGAGAAGATTGTAATAAAACCTAAAATGTTACCTATAGTGGGAAGTCCTTCTGTTTAAGTGTAATGGATGCTGCAGGATCTATGTAGCTTTGAAAAGCAGACTACTTACTCAGGTACCTAATGACAACATCAAACAAGTGAATAAAACTCCATTGGCTTCACAGTAGTAATGAAAACAACTGATATGTCTAGGTTTTGGCTAGTTGAAGCTATGATACAGGTTTACAACAAAAACACTCTAGTTTGAAAATTTCAACTTTAAAAAATTAAAAGAAAGGTATAAAAATGTGATTCAAAATACTGCATTTTAATTCCAGAGTAATTTTTCACTRTTGAATGTAATTAAGCAGTGTTTAAAACATTGTTAGCTGCATATTTCATCATTTACAGTCCTACCTGTAACAGGTAACAAAAAGTGTTTCAAATTAGTATCTCAGATTTAAAGTGTTGTGAACGCTATTGAAGTTAAAGTAAAAGYAAGATTACAGAGCTCCAACTTCTCCAAGAAAATGCAAAACTGGAAAATTTAGTACCAAAGAAAATCACCAGGATAGAAACGTCATGACTTGTCTTGATACATGATTCTCAAATTGTTGTAGTTCCTTACAGCAGAGACTTATATAGAAGCAGTTTCCCTTTTCTAAGTACACTTTCTGTGTCAATTATCTATAAAAATTTATTTGTTCACATTTCAAAGGCTTACCAATAAACTTTATTTTAGTGTAGCTGTGAAGGAGTGCAGGCGATTTCCAAACTGCACTGGATAGAATCACCCAAAGMAAACCATCTCATTCTTCACAGACAAAGCAAACACCTGCTTGGCTTTCAACCCTACTGATCTCAAACACATGGGCTTATCACCCAGCACAAGATCTAGGCACCAAGCTGTGTAAGAAATGTAGGTGTCTGGCCACTTTTGGCTCTCCGGCAGGTTTTGCAGGACAACAAGCCAACACTTTCAGGAACAGAGACAAAGCTTCATTAGCCCTCCTCATGCCTTTACCCTCACTCAGAGAACATGATCTCAAAGGTGGTTTGACTGCTCACACTTTATGCATGACYAATTAACAGTTTCTTTTATATGTGTCGCATCTCAGCTTCCAACAAGAGAGAAACTTCATTGTTGATTTAAACAATTCAGTAAGACTCTTTTGAAAGATGTCATTACAAAGCAAAGACTGCACTCTTACTGCTGGGCTGTAGCATGGCATAAGCCAGCAGTGAGAAACTGCTTTTTTTCAGTCAGATATGAATGTTTTATTTCATTGTTGTCATCTCTTTTCATCCTCTTTACAGGTCAGAGGATAGCWTGCATTACTGGAGCTGATGACCAAGGTTCCATCTGTCACAAAACACCAGTGTCCAACACATGGGGCACAATCACAAACAGCCTTCATCTTTTCAGTTTATACTTCCAAGTTACATGCAGGAGCAGCATTGTCTGGAAGGAGTATCATGTTACACTCCATCATTTAACCAAAATTAATCACAAAGAAAGCAAGCAAAACCTGCGACAGCTGYCTGTTCCTCTCCTTTATGTGATTCCACATGTATCCAAGCAGAAGCTGAAGACATGGATGGACAGAGAAATAAAAAGGAGCTCCGTGCAAAAACTGAACCCCACTGCATTTACACACTACATCTTTTAGCACTGAAAGTTACTTTTTATTTCTAACAGTTACCTTGGCCCTTACCCTAAAATCTAGATCTTAATTTAGGTTACAGCTACCTACATGGCTACAGAGAGACCTGAGCTCCAGGCTGGCTAGATGTAGTAAGCCAGGGCTGGGTGGAAGCTGTCCAATTTTTGCAGGAACATTTGGCTCTATACATGCAAGAAAGCTGACTTTATGCTGCTGCCTCCCACACAAGTGGGAGGTGGAGTTTTGCTGGCAGTCTGCTCCACACAAGCTGTGGACACACTCAGCAACTGCCCAGGGTGGCTGCTGCTCCTATGGACAAACCACCCCATTCTCAGAGAAGTCATTTGGCCACCCTGGCATACACTGTAGTTCACCACTCACACTAAGCTCACAGTACAGCTGTGGCTTTTTAAAATCTCTCATACAGATGAAGCCCTAGAGAGAAAATACACACTRCTCTTCAGCAGGTCAAAAGGTTCAGGGATGAAGCTACACCAAAAAAGGTATAGGGTCTCCAGATGGAGACTGACCTGTGCCTGAACACCTGCCTCAGCATGAGCATACACTGAAGGGCATGCCCTGCTGAAAAGGCACAGGCACCTGGAGAGACGTTGCTGACAAAGAGCCTGAAGCTCACAGGCAAAGTGCTATCCAAAAGAATTAATTCTGTCCCAGGAASAAAAAAGTTACAAATTTTCGATGTGTTTACTACAAGACTCCCGTTCTGCACACAGTGACCTCAGAAGCTCAGATCCCTAACAGTAGCAGAGAAAGGCTAAACCTTGCAATGACTTCAGAACTTCATTAAATTTACCAAAGAAATGGGTCAAGAAAGGGGGAAACGGTGAAGTCTACGCCAAGCATGTGACGAGGCATTAAATTGGCCCTTTAAGTAGAAGTTTATAGCCTTGAGGCTACACTGTGCCCACAGTCACTCCCAAACTCCAGAATGCCAGCACACCCTATCTGCTCTTACAATCCAAGGTTTGTTATGTTTGAAGACCTGTGGATTGTTTCTTTTTTCTTTTTCTAGCCTCTTGTTTCTTTTATTGATTCTCTCTTTTACAAAAAAAAAGCAAAGCACATCTTAAGTACATAAATGCAGTCCTTCATGACAGTCTAACTGACACAGTGTCACAGAACACTCTGTAATTCACTCTGCCATGGCCAAGGAATGAGAAAAGATGTTTGTTTATTACAGTGAAAAAATATTCCTCAAAATACAGGGAAAAAGGTCTGTCTTTAGAGCAGGAGAGTGTAATTTCCACTTTTAATTCTATGCAGAGAAAAAAGCAATCTTTAAAGTTAACTTGCTGAATATGAAAATCATGTGAGGTGAAAATCAGGGAAGTATGAAAATCTGTTTAAACTTGTAAGAATACATTTGGGGTCAACAGTATTTAGATGATTTTGCGAACAGGTGTAAGATTAGCTAGCTATAAAAGGATTTTTATCTAAGTGAGTAAATACTAAAGTGACATAAAGTTCATGAACGAACATACCTGACTGTCATACAATGCCAGGGAGGGAAAGAGCTGCCTCTAAACAACAATTTTGCTGCATACCAAAGGGGTTTCTGCATTTCTCTATTCTCTCCACTAGCAGAGGTCATCAGCCTTATTATTTTCTCAATTCCTTGCAGTCTCTGAATCTCTTAACACTCCTACTCTGTAGTATTACCTTTTTCTTTCTTCCCTCACCACCAGGAGCTTGTATAAACCTGTTCTCCAAAGAGTTACGGTTCTTTGCCATTCTGAACAATCTGATAAGTATAAGCAAAATTTCCCAGTTTTGCAATACAGTATGCTTTTCTACAGAATTAATAAATTGATTTGGAAAGTTTATCAATACCAAAATAATRAATAAAAAAATTCCCCAACCAGTTACCTGCCAGAGCCCATTCACCAGTGCCATGTGAGTGACCACTGTAATACAGAATGTAGGTATCATGTCTGGGTCCATCTGCAGTCCGAAGCTCAAGAAAAGACTTGATCTTGGAGTGAAGGGTATCAAAGGTCAGTCCACTTGTAGAGTAGTCACAACCATATGTCTCAATCATGTGATATGCAAAAAATCTTTGGATGGCATTAAGCATGCCAGTAGACCTCAGATTTAACTCTTGTACATGCTCAGGTGGAAGAAGAGTAGGTTGGCCATCAGGACTAAAGAGAAAGAAAACAAATAATGATTAAGGTTGATAACTATTTCATGCTTAGTGGACTTTTAGCAACTGGTGATTTTTTTTCCCTGTGCATATTTTCTCTGCTATGAAGTAGCACTGTCCTAAATCCAAATTCACTTTTAAATTTACAGTTTATAAACAACTCAAATTACTGTATTTGAGTGAGGGACCACTGTCTCCTTTCTGTCACACTTCAAAGCACAGTACTTTCTCAGCCCTATGCTACTTCACCAGCTGAGAGACAGAGGGAGAGAAAGGAGCTGCAATGGGAAGAAGCTGGGGAGGGCTCCAACGATTTCATAAACTCCCACTCTGGAGAACTGCCTTCACATAGGCACTTATTTGCACACAACTGGAAAGAAGTACATGGAAAATGAGTGCTAACCTGCCCAAAATATAATGCARACTAGATTCCAATAACGGACTAAAGAGAAATCCACATTCACACTTTGCTCACATATTTTGAAATACAGAACTCACACAAATACAGTAATTCTTTCTTCTGTGTGCTGTTCAGATACTGTTCTTTCAGAATAAGAAATAGGTTTCAGATAACAATATTCACAGCTTACAAAATCAAAGTTTTAAGAAAGTTACAAACTAGACCTGGAACAAACCATGCATGTGTATTTGTATCTACACAGATATGAATATGCATATATAAAAAATTAAGGAGTCCCTGGGTTAAAAAATGCATTTTATTAATACTAACATAGATAGATATTATACAAAATATAGATAAATATGTAATATATAAACCCAAATATACATAGCATATAAAATACAGAATAAAAATACACACAATTTTTTTCATGTCTACACAGCTATTCATTAATCATAAAAATAGGAGATTTGGTCTTCCAAGACCCCCAGTTATGGGAGTGCTCTTCAAAATATATTTTCAGAAAGACAAAAGCATTCATCACTCTTCAGCTGATATAATAAGAGTAACAAAAAGGAGCAYGACTGACAGCTGGGCCAAACGGGCCTCATTTATGCTCAGTTACAGACATGGAGAGGTTTGGTGGGTGAAAATATGCAGATATGTCTTACTCTACTAATACAAAACATGACGTTATGGTTTTTTTCTATAGATATGYATGTATGTGTGTATTCTTCACGTCTTTTGTTTGCAAGTCAGTGTGTAAAGCTACCTGGTCTCTTTATTGGTCTAGCTAATTAAATTTTCAACCTCCTCACCTGTCTAGGCCTTCCATGAAGGGTAATATTCCACTATAGCTAGCCACAGTATAGCCAGTATATATTCTATATAATATAGCCATTACTATAATATTCCACTGATTAGCTCATCATTACTGTTTGTCTCAGCGAGTGAAGACTGGGCCCATCATTGCAACAGTCAAGCTTTGTTTATAAGGAAGCTTAGTTCTGTCAGGTCTTAAACAGTTGCTCAAGAGTATCCCATTTACTCATAATTAGAGGGAACTGCCTGAGCCAGAATAATATAATACAATGAAAGAATTAAATTGTTACTATGGAAACAAAATTGATTTATTTTTATTGTAACRTAAATTTTGAAAATTTATTTTTTAAATCCATAACAATAATTGACATGGATTTTATTAAGGGTGTACATGTGAAAGACTAGATCAGAAGCTCTGAAAATGTTTTTTCAGAATATTTAAGATACAGTAACCTAAGATTAGCACACTACCTTTGGTTTCTTTGATGCTAAGTTCTTCCTTATCCACTGAATCCATTACACATATTGAAGCCGTGAGGTTTTTATAAATGGGGCAGCTCTATTTTGAAGCCTCTCATTTCAATCTACTACTCTGTTTCTCTTGTAACTTGAAGAGATAATGTATATAGCTCTTGTTTATCATTTACAAAAAAATGTGCACACACCAGTTTTAATTTTATGGCAAAAGCAGCATTTTCAAGTTTGAAGTTTAGAAGAAAAACACATAAATGGGCAAATAATAATACTACAAGCTCTCCACAATCATGCATTTCTCACATGGTAACATTTATGTTGGAACAAAAATCAACTGCAAATTTTCAATACCAATACATGACATGTAGTCCACTTGCAAATCTAATTTCAATGAACTTTAAATTTATACACCACTTCATACAATAGAATTCAAAATTGCTTTGAACTGATCTGTTTGGTTTATTAAATCTCCTCATGTAAGATATCTGCTCTCAGTCAAATGCCCCAATCCTCCTTCGTGTGAGATATGGACCATGAAATCTGTCTATGCCCAGCTGGTCTGTATTCATTGGCTTTCTAAAAGCAAATTACTTAGATAGAAAGTGGATTTACTCATTCCAGGGTGAGAAAAAGGAAAAATAGAAAATCTGCCTATTATTTAAATTTGTATTTTATTGCTGAAAAATCAAAGCAACAGCATTGCATTGCCTCCATGAACAAAATGTACATTTAAACTACTGTGAAGCTGAAAAACACAGTAATCATACCTGCARAAGTTGGTGGGAATCACAACAGCATACCCAACACACGTTCCTCCCAAGCAGTTTCCCAATTCATGGAAAAGCCCATGAGCCATGGACTCCAAAGGTAAAACGATGAGAAATGCACTCATGAAGATCCCATTGGTTGGCTAAAAAGAATAGAAAGRGATTTAGGCATTGCATGAAAATCCCTCTGTTTGATCACAAATAATTGATTCCTGAAACATGCAAAGTATTATTCGTAATTTATATTTATTTTTACACATATTAAATGATGAAGTATTCTAAAGACAAATTAAATGCTTGGGGAGAAGGTGGCTGTTAACCAAGGATCACTCTTCCAAAAAGAATGCATTTGAAAACACTGACAGCACAGGACTTAGCTGTAAAATCTGTGATCATAGCTAAGTTTTATCAACTGAGGCAAGAAAATCAAATGCCACAAAACTAATTGTGTGCATAGAATAAGATCTGTAAGCACCTGCAGGGTCAGGCCTTAATCAGCAAGGTAGAGCACATATACTATGTATCTAACATCAGGTGAGAGCACTGCATTGCACCCATCTCTGGAGGTATTTAAAAGACACACAGATGTGGCACTTTGGGAGCTGGACTTGGCAGTGCTGCGTTAATGGATGGACTTGATGATCTTAGAGGTCTTTTCCAACCTAAACCATTCTGCGATCATTAAAAACATAATTTAACTGCTCTTGCTTTTTAACACCAAGTTTTGAAAACATTCTTTGTGGAATAGTAAGTATCACACAGAAGATAAATTCTGAGAACATTTCTGAACATTATTTCAACTAAAAAGACAATTCTTTGTTGGTTACAGAAATACCAGATGAGAAGGAGCATCCACTACAGGACTTATAGCATTCACAGAGCTAATACCCTGGATTGAGCTTTCCTATTTTGTAGGGAAAAATCTTTTGGAAAAGATTACACTTTCTACAACATATCTGATTTCTGTTACAAAAAAAACCAACAAACCAAACCAAGAAGTCTCAACAGTTACATCTCGACCACTAGTACTTGCAAAATAAAACTGGACTTCTGAAATGCCAGATGTCCCTTGAGATGCAGAACACATAAAGATAAATTTTAATTATTTTAGTATGATGTGAATGGGTTTAATGAGGCATTACATGCTTTAGGAAACGTAGAAACAGTATTATAATATATAATTGAGACCGTTAATATCCATGGTGCATTTGTTAAATATTAATGTTTGCTATGGAGCAAAGGAAACAAATTATTAGCTAGAGATTTCTGTCTTGAGCAGAATCCTGTGATCTCTGACCCTCTTTATCTTTTACTCAC
The DNA here is from genome assembly GCF_030028575.1 of Malurus melanocephalus. NCBI lineage: Eukaryota > Metazoa > Chordata > Aves > Passeriformes > Maluridae > Malurus > Malurus melanocephalus. The sequence goes on along the minus strand of NW_026623259.1, from coordinate 2,845,052 downwards.
CCTCTTTGTATAAATCTACAATATTAATGTTTTGTTTTTTTTTTTAAATCTGGACATTGCATTACTGTGCAAAACTCAATGACTTAATGGGGAYTAGTAGTTCAACTTAACACACAGTCAACACTATTAATAATTTGGAAAGTAGATTATACTGAAAAAAATGACACCTAAACCAACCAAGATCTTGTTGGCATATGGSACTAGCTCAGTTTTTCAGTTTTTCAACACAATGAACTTAGCCTGAAAGAACAGCTTTAACCATCTAATGTGCTTCCTGCCAAAGGAAGAATAGTTTGTTACCTGTCCTGGTTTTAAAGTGTCCCATAATATTTCTGATGAAATGGTGGCTGTAGTAATCACAAATTAACACCAGAATCTGATATTAAATTATAACTAACTGCTAGCATTACTGATAGCATTAATTACCTGAAATCATTAGAAGACAGAAAAGCTTAGAACACTGCAACAATTATGGTTCCACCGTAATTTGTTTTGTTGTCAATATGGAGAAAAGAAATCCTTTAACTAAGAAAATATAATCTTTGTTTCAAATGTATCAGCTGCAAGTGCTCCTCTTTGTTGCTCCRTTTCCCCACACTGAAGAAGACAGTGGCAGTACCAAAAACTTAGAAAGACCTGGTTAGGTTTTTTTCTGCAGAAACCTTGTGAAGTATAAGACTCTGGTGAAAGAGCAGAGTTCTCTAGGTAAATGAGTTTCAAGACTTGGAGACTTAGTTTTCTAGCTATAGATTCCAGAAGGGCAATTTGTTCTAAGTTACAAAAAAAAAAAAAAAGAAGGAAGAGTTGGATTCTGCAGAAACTGAAGGGCTTCTCTGGAAAACCTTCCTATTTGTGATCAGTTAGTTAGACCAGTAAGTATTTTTGTGAGCTCAGCTTTTCCATCATATATAAATATCYTCTCTTGGATTGCATTAGTGTTTCAACCACAGTAAACACACTACAAAATAAAAACCCCATTTGCCCATAAAAACTAGAGCGATCATAATATGCTAATAATACTATTATTAGTTTACATTAATTTTATTGTAGTTTTCTTACAACATGCCATCTTGTTCTAAAGGCTCCCTGCATTTCCCCAATCTCTTAAACACGTCCAAGTTATTTAAACCACAGCATTCTGCCACAATACAACTTGAAATTATCACAAAGACTCACTCTAACTCCTAAAAATATTTAAATTTAATCGTTGAAAGTGCTCCTATTAATATAAAAATACTGGCAAAGAAAATTCCCAAGTACTTGTGAGATAAGGATCTCACACAGAAACTCTAAGGAGTTTGCTTTCAGTTTGTACAAAAATTATAACAGGAATGGGAAATTAGCTCTATGGTGCTATGAATCAACTCAGCTCCATCTGAGGTTCCAGCTGTGCCCTCCATTAGTGGCCATCTTAYGCTATGGAATAGGAAAATGTTGGATATTTTACATCTATCTAATGTAAAGATGCTGGCACTCCTGTCAGCACCTTTTCAACAGTTTTGATTTAGAAGAACTATGTCACTAACAAATGTAAAAATGACTAATGATGATTAGAACAAATCTATAGTAGAATAATAAAATACCTTAATTCAGCACAGGAAAAAGATGACTGGTGGCATTTTAAAATACCTAAACTMTAAGAACTTTAAATAGCAAAAAAGAATATATAATTTAGTAACTACTGTAAAACTGAAGATAGGTTCCTCCCTTAAGATAAAAAGCTAAAAATCCAGGTGGTGACTGTCAGTGCTTTATTAAATCCCAAAGATCTGACGATTGGTCCTTAATGAAGCAGATGGCCATGAATGCACAGGCAGAGCCAGAAAGGGATTTTGTTCTTTCATCTGTTCAATCACTTTTCATTGTTTTTGACTGCACTAGCAATATGAGTCTGCAGTACATCCCTGAACTCCAAGTGCCCATTGATTCCAGACAGACTGCTCAAAAAGCAAGCAGAAGGTATGAACCATCTAGGCAATCCTACTAAAAAAAATGATCAGAAATAATTTTATCTCTTAGTCTTTGGGGTTTTTTTGCCTTTGTCTGTCTTGTTATAAAATAATTAACCATGAAGTCTCATTTCAAATAATGTAGAAAAGGTAAAAGAAAAAAATCGACTTTTTGCCTCAGATGATGGACAACAAAAGAYTGGCGAGATTTCATTTCTAGCAGTATCTTTCCATTTTCTGTATTTTTTTTGAGCATTGTTTATTGTTAAATGTAACTCTAACACCAGAAGAATTTAGAGGCATTTTACAGCCAGGATGCTAATTTTATACTCAGGATAGGACAATTTCCTTTCCAAGGAATAACCACTGTTTGAAGCAGAACAACTCTGGAACTGTATTTAATTAYGGATGTGTGACTGCTGAAAAAGAAGGGAAGAAGAAGAAAACCCCAATGTGCTAAATGTTAGCTTAAATTGGAAGCCAATTACAAAGACCTAYAGAAGAGCTCTTCTGTTTAAAACAGAAATAAAACACTAAACATATGTCAACTAAGACGATCACAGGATCACAGAATGGTTGGGGTTGGAAGGGACCTGTGGAAATTGGTCTAATCCATTGYTCCTATAGCAGGTTGCCTGGGATCATATCTAACAGACCAGTAACTGAGAAAGCTTACAAAGATGCCTTTGTGTATTTCCAAGCAAAATTACTGTCCTGCTTTCCATTATCCAAGTTGAATATTTACCTGTTTTTATACACAGACACACAGATACACAAAACCTCCCAAATGAAAGAAGTATAGAAGAAGTGTACCCTCTATGACAGAGAAGGCTCAGGAGAAAAAGGGGTAACATGTGAACTAATCTGCAAGTATTTGATGAATGGCTTATTTAAAGACAAAGTTTGTAAAGCTACAAAGTAGATCAGCTACAGGAGAAAAGAGTCTTAAAACAAGTTACTGAATGAACAACAGTCTGTGGAGATCAGTAAATAATTCTTTACTTCTGACTATGAGAACAGCAGTGGAAAAATCTAGAAAACAGTTTGCAGCAAACAGTTATCCCATTCACTGGTAGATGGATTTAATGTACTATGCTTTCCATCCCTGACTCCTGTTCTAACCATGGGAAGGCCAGTGCTTTAATCCATGCGCATTTGTCCCCGCAAAACCACAAGCAGTTATCAGTTTAAAAGCATACTAAGAGGACTTCTCATGTTTTTAAGTGCAAAAATGAGAATCCTGAAATTAGTGACATTTTGACAGCAAGCTTAACACATAATACACTCTTYAGACTAACAACGAATACTTTGTCTTGACACCACAGATCCCCTTCAGAACTGAGGGGCTCTGTGGTGGTGGTGGCAGCAGCAAGGTGTGYTGCCACTGTGCATTTCAGCAGACAATGTGAGGTAGCCCTGGGGAAGAACTGAAGAGGTAGAGAGCCACGAAAAGCTGAGTACACATTGAAGAGAGGAAGACAAGCAGCAAAAAAAATGGGATAGAGGATGAGTTTGAGAAGAAATTATGAGCCATGAGCAAGGGAGACTTAGGATACAGCTTAAGAACTGACAGAAGAGTAGGAAAAGAGGGAATAAAGGTATTACAAAATAAACTCAAGAGAAAAGTCTTTAAAATAACAGGAAAGCACAGATAAGGAGGGCATATCAGCAAGGARGGGAAAAACTGGCAGTGATGAAAAGAAAGGGGAGGAAGTAGAGATGACCAGASAGACAGATGAAGAAAAGCAGGAGTGGCATGGGTATTTGAGAAAATATGGAAAGAGGCCAGAGGATGCAGCAGAGCCTCTAGCAGAAAAACCCAACAGAAAATAGCCATGAACAAGCAAAGCCTGAGGAGGATTGGATTAAAAATCCAAGTCAAGAAGAAAAGCAGGGATAAAGAGAAGGAGAAAGACTGGATATAATTTGCATTCGGAAGTCATTTAACATGTGATGTTAACAAAAGTATGTCCAAGTAAATGTACGTGTTACTGAGAAAACYTCTTACTATTCAGAAAATAATCTTGTTTTTATAGCAGTTAAAAGAAGTCACCATTTTCAAACTTTATTATGGCATTGTAAATTAAGCTTTCAAGAAAGCCCAGGCAACCACCCCAGAACAAAGACTACAAGATCACTAGTTCTCCCCCAAGCAACGAAGTACTCATACATRAACTAGTTTTGTCTCCTATAAATAATTCGAGTTAAATGGTACTGTCCATTTAAGTATGAGTACTCCGGTATATAAGGAATACTATTATTTTACTAACCCATAAAATTCACTAAAACCAAGACTAATGTACTGAAAGTACTTAATTTCATTACTTTACCTGCTCTAACATAGTTAATTTTTCTCCTGGTAATATTCAATACAAGTTTTCCAGGGATCATAATTCTCTTTGGCCAGTAATTCAGAAAACCTGTGGTTACCTTGGCATAGACCACTTAACAAATCTGGTTTTAAATTTCTGAGAAAAGGAGTGCCCCAAACCTTTCCAAGATCTTTGTCTGAAAATAACAAGCTCTTCATCTGCAAATTTTTCATCATTTTATCGGCTTCTGGAAGTCTGAGTCATTTATATGACTTCTGCTGGATCTTGTCCCATCCAAGGGCCTAATTACAAACACACACACGAYTAATTGCTGAAGTAAGTTGGCACTAAAGAGCCTATTGATGTGACTGAAATTACTCACACAAATGTAAAGGCAGGTGCTGAACATTTCCTGCAGATTTTGCAAAGGAAATGTTAATGTATTTCTACCAACAAGACAACAGTCTTTCTCTGCAGCTATAACAGGGATTATTCTCAGAAGCAGACCATGCCCAAGMTGAAACATGCTCCACTGTAAGAAAAGCTGTTAGTCCATTTTTTAATGCAACCAACTTTAACACATCACTTTTACAGCTCTCCCTAAGCACATATGAAAGCAGCAAGAACACAGACTTTAAACCCTAGTCTTATTAYAAGGGCTATGCTCCCCTTAAAGAAACGCTCCTTGGCTGACAGGATTTTTAGCCTCAACAGCTCTGCATTAAGAAGAAAACCACTGTCTTTGCTACAGCAAGTTAATTCACCTCACTTTAAAAATCTTTCCACAAAAGGAGATTTGATATTTTTCTGGCAATTTTAATCAAATAGGATACTTCTAGACACCAATGAGCAGACAACTGGCACTTCAGGTCTTGACTTTTCATACACTTGAGATTTATATGAAGCACAGATATTACAGTTATTAGAAAAATAAAGAGTGCACRTATAATGTGCTTGCAAGAAAGTTTTGCATGAAAGGGAAGCCCCCTCTCCATCACTCCATTTCTGGCTACAAGTTAAGATTTTTTTAGATGCTATTGCTAATTATTGATAGCTGACTGTTACGAAGCACCTTTCCAAGGCTCAGGTGCTTAGCAATTCTGTTCATAGGAGGTCAAATGGCAGACCATGAAGCGATTTCAAGCCACCTCTCTTATCAAATGCATGATCATCAAACAAGTTTTCAGTAGGGAGGAAAAGTATAAACAAAAAATGCTCCACCTTCCAGGCAACATATCACAGATTTCAAATATAATTTACACTTCCTGAAACAACTATATACATCCCAAGGTAATGTTGCAAAGACTGAAAATTGTTAATCTTACACATACACAAGTTGYTTTAAACAATCTTTAAAAGAGCAAACACATTTTCAAGTACTGGTGACTGAGGAATACTTAGCATTCCTAAGAAACTCTAACAAAAAACACATTAAAAATGTAAGTTTAAAAAATTTCCTTAATATAACAATGTATTAATTTGCACCACAGGTCCATCTAAAAGAATGTGTGGTCTCCAAAGAAGCGAAACGGATGCCTGTGAAAGATTGTAAGGACAGACCAAACACACTTCCCAAGTCCTCTAACCATGGTGGCTCAAGAACTTTGTGAGCTACATGTGGTTTCCAAATGGCACACAGACCTCAGTGAACTTTGTTCAGCTTCCTCCTGAGCCTCTGCAACCACGGGGCACACATGGGCATGCCACAATGCACAGCCCCAGAGCTCAGCACAGTATGAAGAACTATTCCCACCTGTCTGGCTCCAACCTGCTTCTTGACAACTGGATTGCCCTCAACTTTTGCAATGAACTGATCAAGTTTACTGGCTATTAATATTTACCTTCTTCCACATCACACATTTTATATGTTCATCACACTCTCACTCAGTTTTACTTTCTCCTGACTGAAGCACCCTTATTTATTAATTCCTTCCATATAAACTCTTTCATGTCTACAATGAATTACATTGCCTTCAATGGACCTTTGCTTGTTTTCTTATCGACAGGATAGCAAGTATRAACTGCACAGTTATTCAAAATATGAAACTTACGGATTTATACAGTGGCATAATAATAACCTCCAATCCTTTCCTAATAATTTCCAATATTTAATTTGCTTTTTTAGTCACTAATAAACACGAAACCAATCTTGAACTGGAAAAGCTTCTTACACAGCCTTACAATCTCTCCACATACTAATATTAGTAGTAAGGYTTTCTTAAAAACAGAACAAAACCAACTAAACCCTCAAATCCAAACCCACTAGATATTTAGCAATAACTATTTTTTTTTCAAGAGGAAAGGCAAAGATTGATCTTTAACAATTAGATTTGTTTCTTTTAATTATTACAATACATGTAAATCACCATAAGAAAAATACATATTCACTGAAGAAGCTTGTTTGGTGCATTACTGTTGAGCTTGCTAGACCTCCTGAAACAGCAGACTGAAAAATCCAGCAAAGGATTCCAGAGTCTTAAGGCCTTGAACTCCCCTTACAAAGAGGAATAAATTCCTTGCTTTCCTTAAATCTCTAGGAAAAAAGCAAATGCCCTGAAAGAGGGTAAATTGTGTGCTTCTACTTCCCTGCTTTCTTATTTCTAATTATTGAAATCTGACACTATCCAGCAAAATACAGAAAAGGCCACAGCTTCCTGCAATCACCATAATGATACATCCATTTATTAAATTATGTTTTCCACATGCATAATGAAAGTATTTCATTTTCCAGTAACGGATGAAATAGACAAATCATCTGCAAGGTGAACATCACAACATCTTCTGAAGTAGAAATACTTCTAGTTGGCGCAACTGCACTCATAATCTTAAGACACTTCATTACTAAAAACACACAGTGAAAGAAATATAAATATAATAGGAGAAATAGAAATGCAATTATCTACAAAAAAAATTACTATCATAAACCCCTGGATTTTTTGACAAGTGAAAGTATTGGTCTGATGCCTTTCACGTTCACCATTACAATTAATCTTCCTACTGAATAAGCAAATACATATTTCCTCAACAAAGGCGATGACCAACAGCCTATTTTACTTAAACACAAGATGCCAATAACAAATACTAAGATTTAGCTGGATTACCAGTTTGTTTCTTGTGAACAGTCCTGCACAAATCATTTTACAGCACAACAGCATCTCTTCAGAATCACAGAGGACAAAAATTATCAGATGTGGAACAGTTACAGTTATTTTGGGACAGAGGACAKAGGCAGAAAAAAATGACAATGAATGGATTCAAGCAATGTGAAGAGCAAAAACTACCAAGAGGGGTATGAATCCAATCCTCCTCGGTTTCACACACACAGCCTGCAGTAATGAAGACATTCTAAAGATGAACCTGTGTTTTAAAACAGATGGCAGGGGGAGATGGAGCTCTTCCCACAAAGGGCTACACCAGGAGATCGCGCCCAAGCCTGGCTAACTCCCTGCAGTCAGGCTCTGGGGAACACCAGGAAAAATGGCCTCTTTCTCATACGCTATCTGGACATCTTATGTCCCATGATTTGTTCTGCTTTGTTCTGTAGTGAGACTACGGAGCCACTAGGTGGCGTGACTCCGTCTAAGGGCAAGAACAGAGAAATAATTTAAAATATCTGATAGATATGGTAAAAAAAAAATGTTTTCACTGAAAAGCAGACAACTAGTATATAAAAATTAAAGTCTAGCATTTAGATAAAATCACACAATGCTCAGGAGAAAAAGTATGGAAGTCAGCAATATTAGCATGCTTGCAGTGGTCTATCTTTGTAATTTCTGTCTCTCAAACAACTTTGCCATTTCTTTAGGTGCCGTCAGCACTGCTGCTTTCTGTAAGCACATTTTGAGGATTTTTCTTCTCTACATTTTTGGTTCTGTTTCCTTCTGTCCTTTCTGCAAGTCCACACACCATAGCTACAGTGTGATAAGTGCTGATAATTGCTAAAAAAGAAGCAAAACTACCCAGTGTTCCTTGCAGGCTTACTTTAACATGTCACAGTCAAGGCAGCTCAAAGTGTTAAGTTCAAAGCGTGTGATGGTAAAACGATGCGAATTTCAACTTTGAATTGCTAACTCACAGCACACCATCAAATTTTAGGAATTTTATGGAGCAGCACTCTCAGGATTATTGTCAAGAGGAGACCAAGATAAAGAGATTACTATTTACCTGCCAAGAGACGGCTCCCAAAACAGCAGTCGCGACAAGGCTGAAAAATACCAGCTGCTCCGAGATCAAACAGAAGTGGCGCATCCCTTTAGATGCCATGACTCTGTCCAGGCTGTTGTTTTCTGCACGGTGGGTATAGTACACTTTGTGGCAGTCATTTAGTTTTGTGTGAAATCCCCAAAGAGTTATAAAAAAAATCACATGACAGATCATCCAGAAAATTCCAAAAATAGAAAAACCAGGTATCACAAAATACCAGAGATCCAAATAACATAGTTTAAAGGCTGCAAGAATGAAAAAGATTAGTTCAATGACCCCAACTGAGATGACAGAAAGCCGCCTGCAAATTTTACCACGGTACAGGTAGGGCTTCCATCGCTCAGTAACAGAAAGTCCACTGAAGTAAACGTCAAGGAGGGGATCTGAAATCAGACAGCTGAAAAAACATGCCAAGGCAAAAGGGTTTGTGGGGATTTTCAGTGATGGAAAAAAGAGCAGGGATGCAATGGCTCCAAAAATTGCCAAATTTGGAATTGCCAAAAAAGACTTCATACGTAAGTCAATAATCAACATGGCCAAAGCCAAGACCAGCAGAATAATACTTACAGATTTTTCTACCAGCATAGTTGTGCTGGCAATTGCAAAACCAACTAACTCCAAAAATTCCACCGTTGTCAGCAGAGTTGGTCGATGATGGACACAACCGCAAATCCTCTCAACTAAAGCACATAATATCCTTAAAACGATGGCAGAGACAAGCAAGTATTTTGTAGCTTCTTCTTTCACATCCGTTTTGAAGGCAGAATTATTGAGAAAACAGAGAAGGCCAAGCAAAAAACCAAACCAAAGATTGGAGAGACTCAAACTTGCTGTTTCCATTGAAAAATAGTAGTACAGTATGCTGGCAATTCCAAGAACAAAGAGCCCCAGAATAAATATTACCAAAATCAGTGCATCTGCAGTTTTTTCCCATCTGACATAAAGGCCCATGCAAATGGCAACCAGAAGGTTGATTCGGGCAAGATAGCCAAGGTATCTGACCGATGAGTGCATRTTCACTTCTCTGTTTGCTTCTTCCAGCCTTGTCATTGCTGCATAGAGACAATGACTAACACAGTAACGCAGTGACCTACACATGTAAACTGCAGTTAGGGGGTTTCACCCACTTGACTGACAATAAATATTTGGGTTTCATGCAATGAACACAATACAATTGCTGCCTTCTGTAATATCATTTCAGTAACAGTGGTCCGGAATCCTCAAAGTCCTGGAAGAGAATGAAGAAGTTTTAGTGGCAAAGACTTCCTTTTAATCACACAGAACATAAACATCTTATCTCACAAAGAAGTTTAGTATATAGATTAAAAAAAAAAACACATAGAAAAGACCAATTAAGTGTGTTGTGAAAAACAATATAAAATGGGTTCTGCGTATTTCATAACTTAAATGAAAGGGAAACAATCCTGGCCAGAGCAGTTTTCCACAAAACTCATCTATATTAGATATCTATGGATATCCAAAATCCTTTCATGATAGACACTAGCTTCTAGAACACTTTATAATAATTTTAAAACATTGTTTTATTTCACCATTACATTTGGTAAGTTCTCACTTTATAGTAAATCTTTTTATCATGCTTTGCAAGACTTCGTTTTAGCAGTCAAAGTATATGATTTACAAAAAGAACTTCCCACTCTGTTAATGAGCTTAAACCACAGTGAAAAAGATATCTCCATTTCACAAACGGAGAGTGGACACACAGATGTATCAACTGGTCTGGCATGATTTTCAGAGATTTCTCACGATGTAAATAACATCAAAGCCTTCATTTTCACCCCTTTAAGCCAGTTTGCCCACTCCTCCAAAAGAAAGCAAACAAAATGATGAGGACAAATACTACATTTAGAGCACAAGCACCTCCTACTCAGATCCATTAAAATGACATGCTTTTAATACAGTTAGGGACCATAGTATTTTTAAGGGGAATTTTGTAATGTTACAGGCGGTCTTCAACACATAAAAAGACTATTATGTAGCCTCTACAATTTTTTAAGCAATTAACTAATTGCCCATCTTACAGAGACTTCTGAAGAGTTACTGGTATGACAGAGAAACCAATGTGCCAAAAACACTCAGTGCTAAGTTATAGCTTACTGCTTTTATTTATAATGCTGGGGCAAGTATTAAAAGACATCTTGACTCAAACTCAAGTTTTAGATTTTATTATCTCTTGATTTTTAAATTCTCATTTTTAAACCAGTGAACAACAAATGATAAAGTGAATTGACTGATTTGCACATAAGTTTTGGCAGATTTGAAGACTGACACACACTGTAAAGCCAGTTTGAGTAACTGGTGCAGAGAAAAACTAGGCCTAAGAAATCCTATTGTTTAGATTCCTTATTTGGTAGCATATTTTCAAATTATGTTAAATACACAACAACAATGCAGACACTACTTGATATACATCAAAAATCTGTTTACTTGATGCAGAATACACATAATATATTTAAAGCAAACTGCTATTACGTGAAGTTATTACAAGTTAAAAGTTCTTAGGATTTCAACAGTGCAGTTTCATAGTATTCATTATTATCAGTCTTTTATAGGTATTAACTTATTCCGAGTTGCCTGGATGCTTAAGATCTCACAATATTTCTTCCCTCACTTAGTAAGGTATTTCCTGTTCCTCTCACCCTTCCATTTTTTTCTACATTATACAGACAACACAGATCCAAGTCAGCTTTCATATTCCAGGTCATGATACTTTAGGTTTCATAGCATGGACTACAGTCTCACTTTTTCTTGTACTACAATCAAGATTCATTTCATGGACAACTCGAAACATTTATTTCAGCTGCTATACATGCCTTCCCCATGCCTCCAGCTCACTCTCATTCAAACCATGAACACAGAGAAACAATCTCCCATCTCCTTTCAACCCACAGCACTGCCATGCGATTACTGGTACWCTGAGGCACATATGCCATGTCATCCCTTTTATCTTGATTCCTGAGCCTTCCTGGAACCCCTCCAAATCCAGAGGCTAACCCTATAAACGTTCATTTGGACACCAGCCCCACACAAGCCAGCTGGAATGAGCCCTCTACACATGAGCAAAGGGCAAAGCTCCCGCCTAACACCTGGCTTAAAATTTTGCTGCGACCACTACATTGTTCTCTGGTGGGATCATTAACAGTAGCAAACTCCCTTGCAGGCAAGCAAGGAGCCATTCTGACAGAACACTACTGTCACTGGTTCAGTTCGTGCCAAGTGGAGTTTTGCTGCCATCACACCACGAGAAACATGAAAGAGAAACTCCTCTGCTGCTGCCGCACCCTTGTTGGGTGCTGGGGTGGGGGAACGTGTCTGTTCCTACTGCAAAGACACAAAATCTACTCGCACACAAAGGATTTGCAAAATGAGAGCTCATATTGTGAATAAAATCTCTTCTTCCTGGCTCCACCTTCCAGCCAATTAGCAAAAATGTGTACTCTTAAACCACACTATTAAACACTTTTTGTAACCAAAATTCATGGTTAACTTTTTGTGAAGAGGAATAGGTGCATTTTCATGAATAATGTATCCCATCACACAGCTATTACCAACTACAAAGACAACAACAATTTAATTTAAAAGAGAAATTTCATTAACTGATTTGTTCTTTAAAACACAGCTATTTGTTAGCAAATTCTGTTAATACTTTGTTTACACAAAAACTGTTCAAAGTCCTGGGGGGGGTGGGGGGGGTGGTGGTGTGGTTTTTTTTTTTTTTTTAACTAATGGCTTTAAAGTTTCAGATTGAACATGAACATCCCAGATCTCAGCGAATGCAATCTAGATTCAAAGCAGAATGTGGACACCCACTTCTAAGTATCTGTCAACTTTTCCAAATATAATTTTAAGGAAAACGTGGAGTCTCATTAAGATTTAGAAATCAAAGTATCTAATAATTTTCCTATATGTGAAAGAAAACTGCTCTCAAAGTGGTTTGTACCCTAACTTGTCTAAGAAAGTTGAAAAAAGAACCAAACCCAAGAATGGTTCAGTAGTTAAGTCCAGCTGAGGCCTATCCAAAGTACTGATTCTGCTTTCCTTCAGCTTTATTCTTCCAGTTTAGCACTCTTTTTTTTTTTTTTTTTTTTAAAAAAAAAAAAAAAAGCAATTCCGCGAGACTTTTTTTTTAAACAAAAAGTGGTATTTAGCTAATACATTAACACAGCGGACTTCACCAGCCGGTGAACGACTCCGTTAGTTTCCAGATGTGAACACGGCTCCCAGAGGGGGGATCGCCGGCGTGGGGCGAAGGGCGCACTCCCGGCCGGAGCTCCAGCTGCGGGGCGGCCGTGCCAGGGAAAGGCAACGGCAGCATTTGGCTCCGCAGCGCGGGGTCCCTGAGCGGCCGATCTGCGCTGACAGTCCCCGCGTCCCAGGGGGATATCCGCCCGGCTGCCCTCGGTGCCGATCCGCGACGCCCCCGCCCCGCCCGGTTCGCTCCGGCCCGGCCCGCTCTCACCTCAACAAGCGGCCCGGAACCTGCCCGCCCCCCGCGCCGGCCGCCGCCATRTCAAGGCCGAGCGCGGCCCTTCCCGCTACGGGCCGCGCCGAGGCTCAAACATCGCCGCGCCGCCCGGGCGCGGCCCGATAGAATTATGAAAATCCCAACCAACCAACCAACCAAGCAACAACCCCAACCAAACCTATAAACAACGTCAACTGGTGCTGAGGCAGAGAATCGGGAAAACTGTGTTTGAATTAGATTTGCAAGGCAGACTGAGCTCTCCCCATCCTCTATTCCGGTGTGACTCATGCACTTCGTTGGCCTCGGAGTGCCTTTCTCCACACTCGCTGCTGGAAATTCACGTTTTAAATTGGCCCGTGAGGGCCGATGAGCAAATAGCGGGAAGGTTCTGGATCACAGTAACTCCAGGCCCTGGCTGAGAGCGGCAAAACAWGAGGAGTTTGACTGAAGGTCGAACAGCTGCTGCTCAGGGGCTCTTTGAACTGCAGGTGGGTTCTCGGCTCCTGCGGAGACACCTCCTTTGTTGCTGTAATCCTTCATCACAACCAGCACCTTCTATCCCTAGTCAAGAAGKACCAGGGCAGCCTAAACTTCTACTTGCCCGTCTGTCTTTCCTGACTCGATTATTCAGACAAAAACAYCCATCACCCCCAAAAATATTACACCTCCGAATTTTAGATAAAAGTGGCTCAAAGGCCTAAAAGTTACACGGGTTAAAAATAATGTTAAACAAAACCAATTAACCCCCCAAACAAACAAACAAAAKCCCAACAAAACAAAAAATCCACAAMCTTAAGAGGTTTTTCCTTTAACAAACACTACAGTAAACAGTTACCTAGTGAAGGTCACACGCTTCAGATGCTTACATTACCAGCATCATGGACAACATTTCAGTGGCTCTGTATCTGTCCAGCTGTGATCTAGTTATATTCCTCAAGCAACTATGGAAACTTCTTGGTGAATATTTTACTTAAAAAGCAAAATAACCCAACTAAATTTCTGTGCAAGTTTGTGAAAACTTTCTGAAAAAACACCTTGCTATTCTACAGGTCAAAAACAATTGAGGGAAACAGAAATAGGAAAAGTGAGCAAAAAACCTGCTGGTAATTCATGGAGCTATGATTAAAAAGCCTAAGAAATATCTCACTTTTAAGCAAGTCAGCAAGTGTCCCTGATGCAGGAACAGACAGAAAGGATCTGCAGGAAGCAATACTGAGTTCAGCTGTGAAATATTTACTCATCTTCACTGTCACTTAAGAGACCACAGTATACCAGGTAGAATGTGCAGTGCTAGGAAAACACTTCAATTCTGCAGAAATCCAGACTTCCTAAAACCTGTACCTGAGTTGGGAGCCTTGAATTTCCAGTTCTTTGGGTACGTTTTCCCATGGCCATCCTTTCCCCAACACCTTTAGTATTCCAAATCACAAATGTAGAAAGACACAATAAAGATTTCAAAGGGGCAACATACAATGGGTGTTGCAAAAATATTTCAGTGAGATAAAGAAAAAATTAAGAACACGTAGAGAGAGATAGGAGGAAATGCATTAGAAAGTGGTCACATCCTAGGTGGGCAGGCAAAGCAAGATGATTACAGAATCAACTGGAGGAACTTCAAAAACTCTTCTGAAAAGCAAAGACCACAACTGAGATGTAGAAGCTGACATTGAGGTACCAAATTTAATATCTATACAGGTTCTAAAATAAACCCAAGACAACTATCCCCTTGAAAATAAAATAGCGTTGCATTGATTTCACTGGATTTCAGCATAAAGAGATTGCACAGAAAGGAAAAAGAACAACTCTACCCCAAAGAATTCTTAAAAATGTTTTGAGTTTTTCAGGTTTTTTTTTTTAATAAATGTGCTTTGTTCACAAAAGTAGTGACATAAAAGACAACAGAAATGCCAATACAGATTTTCTTCCTTTTCTTCTCCAGCACCTTAAGAATGAAAGATCTCTTGCACAGTCATAATTTTCAAATATTTCATAACCTAGAAATGAACTTCTTGCACCAAAGCCAAATATACAACAACTCCTGATATCACCAGTTTATTACAGGGAGGTGTAAGTATTTATGTAAATCCCACTTTCCTCCTCCACCACAATCTATTGTCTCTTGTTAAAAAACCCAACACAAACCAACCTAAAATAGAAAAAAACCTCACAAAGCCAAATAACCAATAAACCCACTTCAGGTATTTAGAATGATCAGCAAGAAAACCAAGCTGTTATGAATCTCAGGTCCCTAAACCACAGTGTTGTCACCAACCTCCCGAAGAGGATTAAACTTCAAGATATTTTGGGGGGTAAATCTTGATCTGAATTGCTTTTTTTTTTTTTGTATGAATCACAAACTAAGTATAGTAATCAATGCCAACATGTATTTTTGATTGTTTAATACTTTTAAATCAAGTATCATTARAAGTATCAGGTACACTTTGAAGAATGCACATATTAACTTCCCATAAACAGCTTAATTTACACCAGCAATATTTTAACATGAGCACTGCTGGAATCAGTGGTTAATTGGGAAGAAAGGCTTTGAATGACACTTTAATGAAAATACTATCTTAAAGCCAATTTTGAAACCATTTTGTATTTCATTAGAGCAGCATTCTCTGTAACAAATATTACAAGTGAACCATGACTCTTGTATGTCTATTTTTTTCTTTTTATACATCAGAATATAATTGTTTGGTTTGTACAACTCTATCATTCAGATTGAATAACAGATTTGAATCAGGTATTCAGGAATGCTTTAAATTCAAGAAACAACAGAAAAAGCTTATGTTGAAGAATACAGCACCACGGTCCAGTTACACCACCAATGTGTAATTGGACCAATGCAATTATGTAGGAAATACTATAAAAGAAAAACAGGTAGGTCAAACTGTGCCACATTCAGTGCAAAACTTCAGTGGAAGGAGTAAGTTTTATTTTTGTAGCAATCACTGTAAAATCCACACTACAACTTCAATTTATCTAGCAACTTCTGTATTATAAACACRATGTGGCAGTTTAACATGGTGTAAAATGTATTTAATCACAATAACCTGTGAAACTGTATTAGTATGTTTTTACCAATTTTCAGAAGTCAGAAATAAATCATGATGTAGCATCTAGTTCAAATAATTTACTATTAGGCTCTTACATATATATTTAAGAGCCTAACATTCAAATCTGAAAATTCTGGCCATTATTTTTAAATGGAGGGAATTCCAAGCTAAATTAATAACGAATGCTCTTTAACCACTGAACAGAACTAGTTTTTCCTGCAAAARTTCACAGATTCATTACACAAGTTAAAAACTTAACAGGTGTAAAAACAGATGTTCCATCTCCTTACAGTGCAGATCAGTTTTCAGTCACCTATGGAGTTTTTATTTAACTAAACAGAAAACGTTTGGGTCCTAATAAGCAAACAAAAAGTGTATGTTAACTTGATTTGTATGGTATGAATTACATGGCTTGATGCAAATATGTGTATCCTTGAAAAACTTGTAAGATTATGTTCCTTTTTACAAAATCAGTTTGTAGTTACTGGCTAACTTAGGAGGTCTACAAATAAGGACAATTCAAGAAAAAGTTGTTTCTTTTTAAAATGCATAAATAATTTACTTTAAAACATGACAAAACCCACCCTGTTCCCCAAAAAACACAGTTGGAAGAGAATACAGAACACCATGGTTGGGGAAATACTGATATATGTTAGTGCTTGTACACTCATAAAACTGCAAAAATATATTCCAACTTTGACGTGAAACACAATAGTCTAAACGTACCATACTCYTCTGGGGGGAAAGCCTCTTCAGAAATTCCTGTTTATGCAAAGAAATTACACAGTATGTATAACCATGGATGAATATATTCCAGTGTTTTGGTGTAATGTCAAGAGGGCTGCAATAAATGTAAAATCAAATGTGCAAGCATTGTAGTTTCTCCAGCCTGGGCTTAACCAGTGTGAAACAAATTTTGGAAGAAAAAAGTTTTGTTCCATAATTAAGAAGGGACCTTTGTAACCAAGTGTCTTAACCTATCTGCACATTTAATTAAAGTGCAAATTATTTCTTCCTACATATACTTCTCAGAAGCTCACCAACTCCAGTGCCTTAAGCTCAACCACATTGAGTAAAAATACTGAAACAACATTTAACAAATTAAATAGAATTCACACTTCACAGCACTAAAGAAAAGAACGGTACCTTTCTGGAAAAAAAAAATAGTGATACAAATCTAAAGAAAGTAACAGCAATTTATGCTATGACATGAGTCATTTGCATAAAACTTGTATTTTTTCACTTTCATACAAGAATAAATTTTAAAATTCAAAAGTAGAAAAAAATAGCAAACTCTGTAAACCTTTGCATTTTCTTTATGCAAACCATTTTTCTGTGTTGAGCCCATGTTAGTATAGCAAAATTAGTTAAGCAAGAGGTTTGACTGAAAGGGCATTTCAACGACTACATTAACTTAGAAGCAATATAGGATCTTCTAGCTCATAGAAAGGAATAGAACTAGACTGGCTCTCTCCAGAGTCTGAGTCATAAGGAGCATCAGGTAGCTCCATAAAACCATAAGCTAGCTGTTCATCTTCTGTGTCTGACCGAACATAGCAGGAAGTGCTGGAATACTCCTCATCCTCTATACTGTTGAAATCCTGTGGGATATACAACATTCCTGGGTAGTTCCTGCTAACTAAGTCACTTGTTGTTTGCAGGGAAGTTTTCCTAAATGCCATCAGGTGCATGTGAGAAAACTTGGAATACTTGAAGCGTTTAAAACCCAAGGACTCTATGGCAATTTTCCAGCTTTTCATCATCATAGCCCGCCGATTCTGATGAGATGAATCAGGAGTTATTACAAGCAATAAGCCATTTAATACAAGAAGTTCATGTGCCTTCTTGCAGCATATCCATCGTTGATAGGGTGATGGAAAGTAAGAAAGAAGAAGCGAGAAAACGACAACATGGAACAGTTCTCCAGGTAGAGAATCAATGGGATTTTTCAGTTGCTTAAGAAAGGCATCTATAGCGTCTTGTGCCAGTTGAAGAGGTTGCTGAATTTGAAGATTTAGGAAGTCACATTTGTATACGCTCTGGTGGAGTGACAAAAATAGAAAACCAAACATCAAGGTTAGTTTAAAGAACAAATAAAACCAAAATATACAGAAAAATCAATGATTCCCCTAAGGAAATGTCAAGCCTGCTGAGCATTCCTTTTGCTATTAAATCAATCAATCTAACATACATGCAACATTTTAGATGTGCAGTATTTTACTAGAGATTGATAGCTGGGAACTGTTAATTACAAAAAGAAATTTAGCCYCAAAAGAAAATAGTATCAAATCAACTATCTCATAAATTACTTAAGAACTCAGAACATTGTTTGTGTTTTTACAGGTGCTGAAAGCCTCTTATAGGCTTTTATGAACCTGAAATGAGTAATTAGAAACTAAATTTAATACCTCACAATTTCTACCCGTCCTGTAAAAAGAATTCAAGAAACTCAGTAGTTTGGTCACTTAGTAAAAAGTGTCATGTTTTACTGGTAAAGACACAAAGAATAACAAGGCAATATACATTCAAAATTACAATACAATACAATGACTGCAGTGATGCAGATCCATGTTTTAACTTTGCTGTAAATGCAGAGTGTAGTGGTGCTCATTTGGACAATTATCAACGTAAGCTAAGGACTACAAATCATCTGTTGATCATTTGTGGACTGAAGCTGTCAAAGACAGGAAATGACACCACAATACAAAATACAGAAGAATAAATTCTTAACATCCTTAATCAGAAAACATTAAAAAATAAATGCATGCTATTTATTGATTTTAAGTTTTGACACTTCATATTCATCAAAATCTGGGACTGACTTCATAAAAAAGGTAGTAAGATATAATGTTGTGTGTGATCTGATAGCAACAAAAATTGTTAATGCCTACTGAATGTGTAGTGGATGACAGACACTAAACAGGTAAGCAATATGAAAGCAGACACAAAACATTCTGTGGAGCACATCTGAAAGGTGGAATTAAATCTGYTGCTTTTAATAGCATGAAAATATCTACAGTGTGTTTTATGAAGCAATATTAAAAAAACATTGCCAGAACACTATTGTAAGGGTATTCATCAAGGAACTAATATGCACAGTTATTTTCAAGTAGAAGAGAATGTTATTTCCATTCATATAAAATCACATTCTCTTCCAAGAATAAGCAGAAAATTACAAAAAGTAATCAATGTTTAAAAAAAAYTGGATTTATTCTCTGTGAGCTTTAATCTTGGACTTCAATATGCCAAGATCCAGAAAAAGACTTGCATTATGGGGTTATAACCAAGAAATTTTACTTGCAACCATTATACCTGTAGGGCTATATTCTGTTTCCTTGTAATACTGCGAAGAGGAAATTAACAGTAGCAATTTCATTATATCCACTAGTAAGTTTTAAAAGGAAGAAGCATTTTGAAAACAGTTTGTTCAGAGCAACATGCTAACTTAGAACTTCAAAACTTAAAGACTTAAAAAGTTAGTGGTTACAGATATACAGCTGAATATACCAATTTTGACTGCAAGTATTTTTGAGTAGTGGAGAAACACAAATTAGTTATATAGAAGCAATGGTTAACGACAATTTCAGGACTAAGATATGTTTCAAGTGGAACCTGTAATCAGCTTTAGGACAAAAATGCTGCTCAACTGGAGTTTTCTAGTAACCTTTAGAAGTGCAAGTCTTTAACTGATGTTTAACTCCTCACAGACACTGAAAACAGCAGTTATATCTCAGTGCATCCACTGACATTTATGAACACAATCCTACTTATGTGAATATTTTTCACAGACATTTTGAAGAATATTTTGAGTTGGAAGGGACCCTCAAGTATTGAAACGTGTTATTTTTTTTGTCTCAGACTACATTTACTTTAATACAACATCAGCTGCACACTCCAGTCTCAGTTTCCATCCTCCTGGCCTGGTCTTGGTACTTTACACGAAGACTCTGGAAATTAGTGCATGGTGCCTAACTAAAGAAAATATTAATCTTTTCTTGGTGTGCAATTTCCCTCCCTCTCTCTCAAAACCCCAAACCTTTTAATAGAAATATATTTCCATATTCATATATCTACCGTTTCCATTCTCTGTATGTGAAACAGAGATTCTAAAAATTTTGAAGAGATTAATCCTTTGGTTACATAACTAACATTTCAATTGCTCTTCTAATATTCCCACAATTACATCCTTCTTATTCCTCCAAATTAATTGAAATACTCTACTCAACTACTTAGTCTATATCCAAAGCATTTCTATATGGAAGTGGATTAATCTATTTTTATTAAAGAATAAATTATTTAACCCTCTAATCAACATTCTTCAAGAAACTGGTTTTGTAAGAAGCCTCTGTGCTTCAACTTGTTTCAAAAGATACTTTGGTATCTTACCTAAGAAATCTGCTAAATCAGAAAATGTTACCAGTTCTTTTATTTTCAGCTTTTACCACAAGTTATCAAGATCAATTTTTCAGGTCAGAAGATGACATTAACTACCATAATAAACCTCTGGSTGTTATTCAAAAAACGTTAAAGCAACCCAGGCAACTGCTGGACTAAAGATAAATTTATTCAGGAGGTTATGGTGCTGATGCAGCTCAAAGTAGAGTCATCTTCAGTACATCAGGGCTCATTAATTCTGTTTTGGAGGTAGGACTAAGCTTATTCTAGCAGATGCATTTGCTCAAACTGTACTCCCTGTCCCTCCAAGAACATTTCCTACCCAGGCTTCAAGGTGCCCTGAACAAGCCAAAGAATCCAAGAGAATCAAAGATGTTGGTGAGCCTGAGAGAGGCCTCAGAGTATCAGCATGTGTGTGACTACATGTACACTAGCACTCCAGGAAGCTCCTATCATGCAGCTATGGTACTATGGTCAGATGACCAGAAATCATTTATCTTAATCGTTCCCTTGTACTGGGAGGGAATCTGAAGAGCTGGTTAGTACCTAGAAGTTGCATATGTTCCTCCACTAAACCCACAGAAGTTATTTTTTCAGGACTTTTCCCAATCATTGTTTTTGGTCACTATATATTTCAATTAATTTTCATGAGAACAAATGCAGCTTTCTTATGAAAAGAGAATGACAGWTCAGAAGATAGAAAAATATTAACTAAGCATACTTAAAAATTAATATTAAGGTTCAAGTCATGTAATGTTAGGTACCTAGGCTGCCATTATAGTCACTGGAGAATTAGTCAATACAGAACCAAATTCACTGAATGCCAGATACTCAGGTTTCATTATTTTTAATAGCTCTCCACTGACTGTAATTAGAATCTGAGATGTAGACACTGAGGATCTGTGTATCATAGCTAGAAATTCACTTGCCCTGTATTACCATTTGAAATGCCAGAGGTTGTCATTTCAGTGGCATGTG
Source organism: Malurus melanocephalus (assembly GCF_030028575.1). Taxonomy (NCBI): domain Eukaryota; kingdom Metazoa; phylum Chordata; class Aves; order Passeriformes; family Maluridae; genus Malurus; species Malurus melanocephalus. The sequence goes on along the minus strand of NW_026623259.1, from coordinate 2,823,673 downwards.
TCATTTTTACCTCCTGAGTCATGCTCAACAGCCCTACACAGATGTCCTGCATCCTCCAAAGTGGTGGAAAGCAATCATGATGCCTGTGCCTCAAATTAGGCAAGATGATGTCCACTCAAAGTTTGTGTTTTAGATGAAACTAACATTGAATTGCTTTTAAAAGCAATTTATCAGACTCAAATTTTTAAAGAATGTCTTTCATTATGTCTCAGCATATATGCAAAACTACCTCCTAGGGAGGACTAAACATGGTAACAACAACAACTACCAGGCATTTAGCATGTAAACCACACTGCAGAAAATAAGAGAACATTACTTTCCAGTTAATACATTATTTCACCTCTACACTTTTCACTTCTCCAAGTCTAAAGAGGGTTACCTTAGGGTGCAAATTTTAATAGAGCCTGATTTTTAACTGTCAGTAGTCAAGGTGTGTATAGTCAGACTTTTCTGTTTTCTGTCAGAAATGTGTTTCTGTGTTTTTTTAATTCTTATTCCACTTTGTCATTTTGTGTGGTTGATAAATGCRGTTAGTGCTGACAGAAGTTGCGTCAAGAGTAAAAAACACAAAGAACATATGATCACAGCAGAATTAAAGCATGTGAGAACCTTACTGCATAGAGAAAATGAAGCAATTTTACCCCAAATGTGCTGATAAATTTGTCCTCTGGATTGTGGAAGCTCAGTAGTATTTCTGGCAATAAATAGAACACTCCCTTGTAGTGCACTTCTGATTACTAAATCCTCCCAGAAAAATACATCAAATACAGTCACTGATCATTTCCTTCTCTCAGTGAATGCAACTTCTGAGAGGTTCTTGCCTAAGCATAAGCCTACTTAATTGTTATTTATACCTTTTAAAATGGAAAGACTAAAGATGGCTACTAAAATTTTCCAATTTTAAGATTAATAATGGCGTTGTAAAGGCACAGCTCTGGAAAAAATCGTATTTTTAATGTTTAGTTCCTACTAAAACACAAATATTTAGAAAACATGTAAGTATTAAATGTACTTTTTTTACAGTCATTTTGAGGCATTCTACAAATCTGACAAATCAATTTTTTATTATATTCAGCAAACATTACATACCTCAACAGCTGGAACAATGTCTATGCCAACTGTCAGAAATTCTTCAAACTTCAGAAATGGATTAAAGCAGCTACCAACATCAAGTAATCTGATCTTTCCCAAGGAGTGAAGGAACCTATGAAGCAGCAAGAATTTTTATCAGATATAACTTTTAAAGCTATATTTGGAGTTACAACTTCAGGTAACTAATGCAAAAGATTCTCATAGAACAACCCAGCAGTGACTAACAGAAGTGAATGCCTTACTTCAATTGCTGAGATACCTAAAGAACCAAGCTCCATCAGTAAAAAGATATGGGATGGTTCTCAAGCAGAAGGGTTTTGTTCAGAGCAGCTGCAATAATACAAGTGCACGAGTCAGTAGTAAGTAAATAAAATTGTGTCCACTAGACAGGCTTTCTTATTTTGCTTTGTGTTACCCACTTACCTTTTTTGTGGTATTTATTGATTCTGAAGTCACACTAGACATCAGAGTTAAAATTTCATGAGTTGAAAAGGGAAACTGACAACAACTACATAAATTGGATTATTTGCAGGGCTGCAATCTAAAACATTCCACGATGATTTGTATCATCTTAGAATATCAAAAATCCATTAATAGAGGCAAAGAAAGTCACAGTTTTTACAGAAACTTCATTGAGAAGAGAACAATAACTATACTCCAGGAAGCAAACTTTTTTTTGCTTCAAGCTTCTGTAGCCAAAACCAACTGGCATCTCCAAAATATCACTTGTCATGTTTCTGGGAAAGGCTCAGCCCTAGAGAAACAGGTGCAAAAACTTTCAGAAACAGATGTGCAGGGCCTATGGCTGTACTCATACCAACAACAAAGACGTAAGGAATACTGCTGAGAAAAAAAAAGCCTCTAAGCAGCAATAAAGAGATCTGGGCTCTCTGGGCTCCTTCTAGATTCCCAGTAACCTACCAGAGAGAGGAATTTGGAAAAGAAAATGTCTTGTTGCATTGGGCAAAATAATAATGCCAAGTTTAAGCATTTTGCTTCTACATGGAATAGAAGATATCCAGGGCATAATTCTCTCAAAATACCACCATGACCAAGGTAAACAGTGCAACAATTACCTTTAACTTAAAACTGCAAACGTTACCAAGCTACCCTGTAAGTTAATCAGTACTGAGTGAGATTCCAGAACGAAGATGAAAGCAGTAATTTTTCCACACTTGGATGAAAATGATAATGTAATTTGTGCAACAGGAATCTGGATACTATGGAGGCAGATCCTAGCAGCCATAAATCACAAACATGGACTGAAGTCAAGTAGTGTCTATTCCAATGTAATGGCAGTATGAGGTTTCTCAGACCAGGATATCTCCTTGTCTAGCAGATGGATGGCAGATTCTTTCTCATTTAAACACAAAAATGTATGCCTGTATATATGCTTGCATTCTGTATGAGAGTCCAATATGGTAACAACAAATCAGTGGACATATGGGACCACAGGAAGCATAACAAGAGGAAGCAGGACTCTACAATGCAGAGAAAACCTCCCATAAAAAAGAAAGAGCCTCTAGTGAGCTAAACATTTTCCATTTAAAGTGTTCAATGAAATACCTGTAAGAGATTAAAATGAAGCAGCAAAACCCAGAAGCCTCTAATTTCCAAAAGAGCCACTTCACCCATGGTACAGTGAAAAAAATCACTGTGATGTATTCTGTCTTCATCTTTACAAAACCTGCATTCTTTGCTGCAGTGTTGTTTTTGACTGCTTTAAGGGGACACTACTTTACACTATTACAGCATTGGAGCACACTCCTGGAAAGCTACAACTCTGTATTCTGAACTAATCAGAACCCAGACATTCTCATCTATACTAATGGACAACAGAACTAAGACATTTGATCCAGGGCAAATTCACTCTGATAGGTGTGTCACATCAAAGGAGTTTTGAGGTCTAGTTCAATGCAAATATACTTTGAAACCATAAAAGTAGCAGATTCAGATGCTCACTTGTGTCCTGACTTCCTCTAGTTTGTCAGATTGCTGCCTCTTGGAATACAGATGCAATGAATGAGTAGCAATTCTCAGGCGGTCTCTAATATAAACTCCTTTCTGTACCCACTAGTCAGAACAAAAGGGAAGGCTACAAACTGGTAGCAAGAAGGCAGGTGAAATTAGCTCTGCAACAGCCACTATTGACTGCAGAGAGTATGAAGATGGAGTACAAAGAGAGGGCAAAGAAATGCAAAGAGAGATCTAATGCTTTATCCTGACAATGCTGCCCCACCGGTAGACAGCTTTAAAGAGTGTATGATCATAAAGCCTATTGATTTAAACAAACTTGAGAGACAAAAGATACCAGCTCCTAAGGACAGACACATCTACTCATAACATTAGTAACATGCCATTCTTTGCCTAAGTGATACTGCAGTTAACTTGAACTAAGTGCTGATAATAGCAGATGTATTACAATAATAAGGGAAAAAAATCTCTTTACATAACACAAAACACACTCTTGCAGGAAGTTCTAAGAACTAATCTATAAAGAATATGAAACAATGAAACTATTATAAGTGTAGCTTTTATAGATTCTATGCTTATGCATTCATTATTTCACTGTACTTGCAAAATAWTATTTTCTTCCATGACAGATGGAATAGCTGCAAGCATGACCCATGTTATTTAGAAAAAAAAGGAGGGTGGGACTACACCGAAATAATAAATTTAGTCCTGGATGCCAAAAATAAAATTCTTACTTGCATGAAGGTCACAAACAAATTAAAAGTGTTGTTTGGAAAATACCTCAAGGATACTACAAAATTCTGCAGAGCCAGTCATCAGAAAGCTAGCACATTAAAAGTTAAGGCTTGTAATTCCAAATTGCTTTTGAAGTGTGTAATTGGAATCAAGAGTTTCTCTGCAATTATTTATGAAGAAAAAGTTTTAAGTACTCTGATATTTACATTTGGCACTTAGTACTTACATAAGCAGTTGACTTTTCAACAGTGCTGAACAGCCATTAGATTCTAACTTAATTAACATCTCCCTTATTTCACCTCAAGGTTTAATATAAATTGCATTGTACACCAATCACATACTGAAGTGAAATTGCTCTAGCACTTAAATGAAGATGACTAAGTTGTCATTCTCAAGTGATTTTTTTATGGCATTCACCAAAACATATTACAACATAAACAGGTCTTGAAATGTATACATTCACATGAAAATGCCCTTTCTTAACTGCTAAAAATACATCAGACTGACCTAAGACATTATGGGTAAAAAAGGGGAAAAAAAGTCTAAAAAACAAATAGAACTTACTCTTCTGTCATAGCTTCATGATTTGTCAAGCCAAAGTTTGGCAAAGGATCTTCAATCTTGGGAGTCTGAGTAACAGTTAAAGCTGGAGTGGTCTTAGAAGCAAGAAGTGCTCTTTTTTCATCTTTCTCAAGTGCTTTTCTTTTTCCACCGTTCTGAAAATATTCTCGGCAGACACTGAAAAGACAGAAAGAAAAATTCCCCAGGAAAACTGAATGCTCATGTTGGTCATTACTATAGCTAAGACACATACCAGATGTTTAAGAGATATAAGTGCTGTCAGCTTTTAAACAAATCTGGGTTTTATTTCAACTTTCGTAAATCACCTTTAGAAAAGGTGACACACTTGAAATCGAGTGATAGGTTGTTAGGGTTTTYCCCCCAAAATTATTCCCAAAGCTGAGTAAACAGATTCAAAATATTTTTATCAGAATAGACTTTTAAAGTAACACAGCAGAAGTCTTGTCAGAACATCAGCAGAAAGTAAACTTCAGCTCAGTTCTCCACTGTAATGCAGAGTTATCAACTAGCTCCCTGTAAACATGGTAGGTTTTAAATCGTGGGTCTTGCTGGCACATAAAGTGGGGGAAAAGAAACAAAATCCAGACTCGTGCAAACTTACATCCACCAGTTTTACATTTTAATTGCCTGGGTACATTTTGTTTCAAGTAACAGTAGCTGTATTACTGTAGAACTTTTATTTTAGCTTTTAGCTTTCCCCCATATTTATTTTTCTTATAGGAACTAGAACAAAATAATCTAATCACACTTACACAGAAATATTACCCAGTTTAAAGAAATTAATGTTAGCAAAAAAGTTAAATAGCACTTGCATGCTTCAACCAATAGTCAGCATTAGTGTATGAGAAGAAAGCATTATGTTCAAGAATAACTGATTTTCATCCACAAAATGTAAGTAGAACTTAAAAACCTGTTGCTGTGAAATWAAAAAGCCGGTCTCACCCTGCACAATTCAGTTTCTTTAATTAGATGTGCCAGMCAAGTATTTGCATGGAAAGTTTAACAGAAATACTATCTGTTTGAACAATGCTTTCCTAACAGCCCATTTTTATGATGCTTTCTTGAAATGAACTCCATTTTCCTCTAACTAAACTACAGCGGTTTGAAGGAAACTTTCCAGAAAACATAAATTCAAGCATAAATTAATAATACTTTATATAAAGCAGGATCAAGATAATGACATTTAACATCACATATTTAAGAATGGACATGCTGATTTAACAGTGCATTTAAATCACAAATAGTGATAAGGACTTGGAATACACAGGACTTATCTAAGGTCTGGTGATATTTTAGGCATCAAATATACCCAGACTTTTAATTATGTAAGATGTGAAGGACAATGAAAAAAAGGCACTGGAGCAGCATTAAGTTTCTTAGGTGGAAACATATACAATCAGACGGGTACAAACGGAAGTTGCTTCATACCAAGATAGGTAGGAAAGAAGCACCTTAAGTCAGACATGTATAATCACAGAATGGGTCAGGTTAGAAGGGACCACAGTGGGTCATCTGGTCCAACCTCCCTGCTCAAACAGGGTCATCCCACAGCACAYAGCACAGGATTGTGTCCAGGGGGTTCTGGAATATTTTCAGYGAGGGAGACTCCACCTCTCTGTGCAATCTGTTCCAGTGCTCAGTCACCTGCACAGTAACAGGTGAAACTTCCTGCTCATTGGTTTCTGCCCATTGCCTTTTCTCCTATTGCTTGGCATGACCAAGCAGAGCCTGTCTCCATCCTCTTGATACCCTCCCTTCACATACTGATAGACATTCAGGAGGTCCCCTATCAGTTGTCACTTCTTGAGATTGAACAGGCCCAGCTTCCTCAGCCTTTCCTCAGAGGAGAGATGCTCCAATCCAGGCTGCAATACTATCAGACAAAACTGCAAAATCATAGCAACTCTATCCATTAGAGACTGCATATATGGAAAGACAATTTTAAAACTAATGAAGTTAAAGTAACTTAGCAGGAAACAGATTAAAAAAAAATCAATAAACAAAAGAGAGCCCCAGAACAAAACACTTGAATTACTGCTGGTATGCTAATTAAAGTGTATTTTACACATTGTATTATATATTTCTAAGCATGTGATCAATTTACAACTATTTAGTTCTGTGTATCAATTAGTCAAAGAAATGAAACTTGGAAAGAAAAATATTTTTTGTCAGTTCATCAGCTACTGCACTGCTTTGTTAGCACCTTGCAGTCTCTTTAAGTCGTTTTTTCTCATTACATCTCTTAAAACATTCAGAATCAATGGCAGTTTAAGTAGTGTTGCACTGACACGTACGACACAAGAGAATTCACAACCTTGGAAGAATGTCTTCTTTTTTTCCTCAACTATTCATGTTACCAAGCTTTAAATTCTTTAGAAGCTGGTATGCTACCCAGCTTAACACTTAAAAGAGCACAGGAAAACCACCTACTTGTAAAGTGCAAATTCCTCTTGTCACTGAGAAGCCATTTCTTCCTCATTCTTGGTACTGATCAAATGGGTATTTTTTCCATCCATCTACACCTGTCAACTGAATTCTCATAATTCTGTATTCTTCATAACAGACTTTCTTATTTGCACATAAGACAGTATCAAAGTCAACCACAAGGAGAAGCTTCTTCTGGGTTTTTCTGGGTGCACAACTAGCCAGTGCCACAGGAAGGCCCAAGAACAGATAAAATTCTTCACATTCAGATCCCACACTGCATACTGATGCAGTACCATAAGGTACCAAAAAACCCCAGCCAAATCCACCCCAGCCAAATTCAAACAAAATAGCTTCAGATCATACTGGGCTTCATAGCTGTTAAGGGTTATCTCCCCTTTATGCTTTTATGAAATAACAGTCATTCTGGCATGATTACTACAAGTTGCCCTTTTAGCTCCCAAGCTCTGAGAGGAGTTGTCTATGTACTCCTCCTGTGAAAGAGACCCTCACACCTCCTGTGGGGTAACAGTGAGCACGTGGGTACTCAGTGCACTGCTAGCTATCTGAGATAATACACTCTGTAGTTTAACCCACGGTAACACGTTTAACTTCACTGACATTAAAAGCCATCATAACATACTTGCTTGTGAAGAATTGTGCAATGTAAATGCTACCTTAGCTGACCCTTGCTACAGTTCACCCAAACAGGTCCAAACTGTTTCAGTTTCCTAGAAGAGAGACAAGTTAGATTCCTGGGTGAAGTGTGCAGTTCATGTCTTTGCTTTAAAACAGAAATTAAAAATCAAATCTTTGTATTTCCTCAGTGAAACTTATTTTCCTTACTTCAAATCTCAAATGGTAAATAACCTGTCCAGTTGAGCCCCTTGCTCTGCCATTTGGATTGGACAGGTAAAGGAAGTCTCAATAAAAGCCAATATGAATACATATGATTTTGTTAATACTCTACAACAAGAAAAGAGAAGCTTTTTGTTTCAAAAGAGTGACCAAATCCAAAGGTTTCAATTGAATATAAAATTTTTTAAAAATGAGGGGGACATTGCCAAGATCACTATATGAAATTCAAAAGCATTAACAGAATCGTTAATTAGTTCTTCTCATCAAGTAATAGTGAACTTTCATTATAWTAAAGCTAATGTGGTCAACTTTTATCACAGCAAAAAGCAGTTACTGACAGATGTAATAAATGCCTGAGGATTTCAAGCACCCAATACTACTGCCTGACTCTTTCCTTCTGCTTTATAATGAGGAAAAGGTGAGCTTGACTCATGTTCTTTAGAATATTTACTAACCAAAACCTAACATTGAAGATGACTTTCACTAAGGGTACTGAAAGGAGAAATAATAAACTTCCCTTCAGAGCTGAAGGAATGTCTGGACTTCTCATCATGGTTTCTGTCTGCAAAACATTTCTTCTCCTCCTTCCACACATTGAGGAACAAGTTTATAAGTGTCAACTGTCAGAGCTGCTAACCTGAAAAAAAAAATTGCAAATGCTTCTACATTTTTAACCCATCCACCTCCCAGCTTCTAAAGTGAAGGGAGGGAGAAGTCTCAATTGCCCTTGTACATCTTAATCATACCTAGAAGAGCAGTCAAGTTTCTTTTAGACTAAAAAGATTTCACGATTGTCATGTGCACCCAGCTTCAAGTTAAAGAAATAAGAGTGTTCAGCATAGGTGAGAGCACTAGCTTTCTCAATGTAAAGTATTATAATTTTTTATCAGCATAATTACATTTTTTTAAACTTCAAGTTGAGTAACTTGTATATAATACATTTGTCCACCTTGTTTTTGATATTTAGTCTCAGTTTTAGGGGTTTGAGACATTTTCCTTTTGAGTGACGCAACTAGATCTGTAATCAGATGTTTCTCTTATGCTGTGTCCACCCCAAGCCAGTTTCTGGAGGCAATATCTGTTATTGCCAGAGGATTCAAAGAACTTGAAAACAGTCAACAGTTATCATATGATCACTGCTCTTATTAGCTCCAGTGTTCAACAAACAAATATGCTCTTGTCAGAACAAAGTAGTCATAGAATTATAGAATATCCTGAGTTGGAAGGAATCCATCAGGGTCACTGAAGTCCAGTGCCCAGCCSTGCACAGAACAGCTCCAAGTGTCACACAGTGCATGGGAGTATTGTTCAAACACTTGAACTCTGTCAGGCTTGGTGTTGTGACCATTCTCTGGGGAAACTGTTCCAGTGCCCAACAAGCCTCTGGGTGAAGAACCTTTTTCTAATATCCAACCTAAACCTCCCCTGACACAACTTCCTGCTATTCCCTTGGGTCCTGTCACTGGGCACCATAGAAGAGATCAGTGTCTGTCTCTCCTCCTCCCCTCACAAGGAAATTGTAACTACAATGAGGCCTTCCCCCAGTCTCCTCCAGGCTGAAGAGACCAAGTTGCCTCAGCTGCTCCTCATATGGCTTCCCCTCAAGGCCCTTCACACTACTGTAGCCCTCCTTTGGATGGCCTCTAACAGCTTTATATCTTTCTCATATTGTGGTGCCCAAAACTGCACATAGCACTCAATGTGAAGCTGCCCCAGTGTGGAGCAGAGCAGGACAATCAATCCCCTCCCTTGCTGTGCCTGATGSCCCCCAGGACACAGGTGGCTCTCCTGGCTGCCAGGGCACTGCTGACTCAAATTCGATTTTCCCTCAACCAGGACCCCCAGSTGCCTCTCTGCAGCACTGCTTCTCAGTATCTCATTCCCCAGTCAGGACATCCAGGGTTGTCCCCTCCAAGATACAGAACCTGGCACCTGTCTTGGTTAAAATTCACACAGATGGTGATTGCCCAGACCTCTAATTTGCTGAGATCTCTCTGGAGAACCTCTCTGCCTTCAAGGGAGTTAACAGCTCCTCACAATCATCAACAAACTATGTGTTTAACAGCAAAAATTAAGACTGTCGTACAAATGTGAACATYGAACACTGTCTTTTTCTATTTTTAAATGGTTCCACTCCTGCTGTTTCTGCCACCTCCCTCAATTCCATTCTTCTTGCAGTGAATTGCTTGACTAATTGCATTCATCAAAAAGCCTGCAAAAGGGTGTTGAAGGGACTTGCAAACACTCATTCATTCAATCTTCCAATTAAAGAGGATCAGCTTTCCAGTTCTAGCAGACACCTGTTATTCTCAAAGATGCTCTAAAAGATTCCTTAGACTTCTCTTCTTCTGACTAGACAGCTCCAGTTTCTAGAAAAGAACACCGAAGCTTTTGTGGAAAAAAATAATTTGGGTAATTTCTTTATCTTTCTTGGAGCTGAGCTGCTGTTTGCTCTTTTTTAAATGCAGTGGCCAAGGTGATACTTCAGCTAAAAGCAATGCTAAATACAGCCAGAGCAGTGAATACTTTACATGTCTTGTAGACAGTCTCATTAACACACTCAAGTATGATATTTGCCTCTACTGCAAAAGTATCCCATGACCACTTCATATTCAGTTTGTGGCCTGCTACAGAGTCCAAAAAGACAATTAATTATTCCCTGGTCTTTATTTGTAGAGCTCATATTTAATATAATTGATAATGTTTAGTATAGTTAACAATCAAATAAATTTTAATTCTGCTCTCTGAGTGACAATTCCTCTCCCTTTGGTYTCATTTCCAAATTTAATAAATATATTTTAATCTAGCAGACTGTTAATAAAAGTATTGATTAGTTATGGATACAGAGGCAGACTGACAGAATCCTTCTCAGTAAATCACATTTTTAAGATAAGCTTCTCACATCTATTCTCTGCAAATTTTTCCTAACAGTTCCGTACTCATCTTTTCTTGCAAAACAGTCAAAAGACTTTAAAAAAAAGCGCAGGCCTAGGTAGCATTTTGTCATTATAATCAGAAAAGCAGATCTTATTTTTCGCCCTTTAAAAAACAGTCAAGTCAACACAAGTCCTAACACTGAGGCAAAAGCAAGAGAAAGAAGCAAACCTGCTGGTCTGGCTTATTCTGTTCTAACTAGTACCAGAAYAGGCCGTATTCATTAACCATACAAAGGTTCACCAGCCTATCTATGCCAGCAAAAATTGAAGAGTTATGATAATTATTCAGGGTAAACACCATCTTACACTATTTTGGTTTTTTTAGTTTTGTCTTGTAATATAAATGAAAGAGAAACAGAAATGGTAATGCAAGTGCTACTTGCATTCACTTTTCTAAATAGGAAGGAAGGAAGGAAGGCACGGAAGGAAGGAAGGAAGGCGCGGAAGGAAGGAAGGAAGGCGCGGAAGGAAGGAAGGAAGAATTGAGTGTTGCCCAGACTTTTTACACCACCACTCAGGGGATCATTAACCTGGATCTGAAAGCGAATAAAGTTTTAATCCCTCTTCCCCTGTCCCTCTCCCCAGTTAACAGTTCTGTAATGTTGCCTTGAAACAACAAATAAAATTGGCCTTATACAACTCAGCATATGGCCACCACCACAATCTATCATGTACTGCTTTCCATCTTTTACAGTTTTTAGAGTCTGGATAAATGTTTCTTCAGTTCAACACTAATGAAGAAGTAAAATAATACATTTTATGTCATCTAGTTTAAGAATAAATGTCAGAATTTTTTCAGTGTCTTCAACTAAATAGCTAGAAAGGTCTTGAAAGAAAAACAAAATTGCTATTCTTGATCCTGAGAAGTACACATGGCTTCTCTAGTCTTATTCTAAGGTATCGGATTTATTTTATCAGATGCTAAGAGAATACAAGGAAATTGAAGAAAAGAACAAAACCCCACAAAGTCTTTTGTACTTTTTTTTTTTAAACTACTGGGAGAAACACTTCTCAGTTTCACATCTCTGAGAAGATCTTCCTTCAAATTAAAACAAAATTCCATCTCTCCCTTCTTCAGGAGGGACACCCTGGTGGTTCCAAACTGTTTTCAGCATTCCACTCACAAATTAAAATTCATCTAATATGAAACAGCTACCTTTCTGCTGTCATGGTGACATAGTAATAGGCATTGAGCAGAAGCTTTCACTTCTCTTGCATGCAGTTATACACCCAGGCACAAGAAGGAGTAACAACAATGGGACCTGCCACCTGTCTGGCACAGCCCTTGGCCCTGCGAGAAGGAACAAAAAATTGCAGAACACAAAGTCAATCTGATATGTTCTGGTATTTAGCAATCCAGGCCTTGGTGTAATCTGAGACACATAGAGGTGAAAAGTATCCCTCTCTTTCTACTAATCCTGATGATCCCTTGACTTTGCAAACTGAAAAGCTACGTGCTTCATCTGAAGCTTTATACCAAGACAGGACATTTTAATGTCTCTTAACAGCTGGATTCTCTTCCTAATATTAGTTCAGGCTGCAAAGCTCAAACTGGACACTTACTTCAATGTTTACTTTGTAAATGATGTATAACAGAAACCAACTGGGAGCCCAAAACCTTCAATATTCAAGTCATCGATTGTCCTCCCCTGTCCACAGTAAACATCGTACTGTCCTACAGGGTAATAGGCAAATTTGCCCAAAGCTAAGGGTTTACTGCTTAGCTGAAATGAAAGTAAGCACACAGCTCTATTGAAAATGTTTCGCATATTAGCTGACAATCACATGGTAAGCAAGTATCAAGCAATGCTCCCTGGATATGGAATCTGCCCTGGGTCCAGTACAGCTATTTTTTTCACAGACAACCTGAACTGTGGAATAGTCAATTTCAGTTCCTTTCAAGTGATCTGAGAATGATGCCAAACCAGGGCAGGAGCAGGGTGGGAGGAAGATTCCGCAACAAACAGCAGTAAGAGAATTCAATATGATTCAAGGGAGTGTAATGTAGTAAAGAGAAATACAAATACCAGCATTTCCACAGAAATGATGAATAGCACAAATACAAGTAAACAACTAGCAACTTAGGAAGCTTGTAACACAGAAATAGGCAGCTGGGGATCACATGCGAGCAGAAGGCAATGCCATGCCAATTAAACAAAAAACAAAACAAGTACACAAACTAACAAACAAACSCAACAAAAAAACCCAAACGACATAACCCTAAAACAAAATTTCAAACTCCAACCAAACAAGGTCAACAGCATAAATGAGAGTCTACTACAACAAGAATAAAACCTCTTTATTTTATTTATCCCTGACAAAACCCTTGAAATGCTCTGTCGATTTTTGGGCTTAGCTCTTTATAACTGAGTCACCTCTCATGTAATTGGGATAAAGATACACAAAATATGTCCATAAAGGGGTCCATAAAGAACACTTAACTATGATGGATTTTTTCCTAACCTAAAGAATAAAACATTGGTAAGTAAAGGAATAGTTTTCAAATATTTAAGAGCTTACGCTAGGGAAAAAAAAACCCAGCTTGTTATTACTTGACCCATTTTCAAAAGCCATGGAACAGATCAAGCTGCCACCAAGATCAACTGTTTCACAGTTAATTCCCTCTTCCCTTTTTTGGGCTCAAGAGAATTTAAATTTAATAATACTACATCTACTATTCTTTGCTGTTTTTTGCTCAGCACTTTGCAACACTCTGCTGTGGACCTACAAACTGGCACACAAGATTTACTTTTTGCTTTTCTGAAGTGATTCCCTTCCCAAYGGCAGAACCACTGATACACTCTCTTCCGATTTAAATCTCAACAGCATTTTGTTTTATTCTGTTGTACCATTTATCTTATGGTAAGTCTTGGATGCCAACAGTATGCAAGAATTGTGAATGACCAACAATTCTCCTTTTTTTTTAATATTTATTTTCCTCAAGGWCTGAAATAATTTAGCTCCTCATTTCATGACTTTACAATTCAGATAGCCCCAAAAAACCTAGATGTTTATGACTAATAGGAATTTTAGAGTTTTAAATACATTTAAAACAAGTTTCACGGTGGTTAAAGTCTGTCACAGGAGATTAAGAATTGAAAAATAAGTACCAGAGATTTCCATTAGAGATCAAACACTGTTATAGGTAGAAATCAAACCAAACTCCTGAAAATTAAACTCAAGTTACTGCACTTACTCAGCTTAGGTTCAAAAGCATGGAAAATTACTTCATCGGTTTATCTGCAAACAGCTTCMGTATTTGAGAAAAAATAATTGTTTGCTAAAAATACTTCAAAAAAGGATCAACTAGTAACACCTAAAGTTATTTCCTTAGTAAGCTGGAACACTAYGAAGATATTTCTTTAAGAGCAACAAATCATTAACATGCTATAGGACAAATGTTAAGTATCRGCAAAAAGAAATTAAGCTTCTCATTATAAATAATTGCAAGTAGAAGCGTGCAATTGGGTGTTTCAAATACGTTTTTTACCTGCAACACCATTCAATTCGGCCTTCCCCTTCACAAGTTTTTGCCCAGTGATTATCTGCAAGGTTTTTCATTGCCACAGCATATTCACACAGGGTTTCCTCATCCTCACAGTGCTCACGCCAGATCTTATCAAAGTCTCCCACTAAACAAAACAAAGCAAAAAAATTACACATCAGATACAAAGTCTCTCATTATCTCCATGGCAAATTCCCCATCCAGTTAAAAAGTTACATAATGCACCAAGAGATTATTTTACCTGCACATAACAAAAACAAGTTCCCCTTTCTCTAGTCATAAACACAAAATTCCAAGTTTTGGAGCAGGAAGGGGCTATCAGGTACTTGAGAAATCAGAAGTATCAGTACAYGGATTTAGTTCAGTTTGTTCTGTGAAATTGAAGTCCCTGGGAAGTTTTGCATTCAAGTTTCTGTGCAYGAGTATTAGCATGACAAACACTTTAGAAATGAAAGACTTAAAAACTTCTACTAGCAAATACTGTGGATGAAATTATATGAAAAAGTCATGGAAGTTGAACCCAGAATATAGATTTTTTTAGGTACATTGGAAAAGAAAAAGGAATTCAAACCCTCACTGATTTATGTTCTAATCTAGCCAATCCCAATAAATTAGCTTCTAGGGGAAGAATCAAAAGAACTGTGGTCAGGAAATCTCAGACAATCTCTCTGCTGATCTCTAGGGACAGATTTATTTTCATGCTCCTCATCTTGCTGAAAAGAAATCTTGCAGGTTAATTTCTGGCACTTCAAAGTAATTGAACACAATAATTTTCCTTCTTTGCTCRTAAGTATCTACTTCTTCTAGCCTGCTTTACATAATGTACTACTAAACAAAAACAAGATAAAYGCGAGTCATGGCTAGCCAGAATTCCTACACAGCATGCAAACCCTTGGTAACTYACTGAAAGCATATTTCTGCCTTAAGAAAGATGCTTTCCTGGTATGATGTTCATTAATTTCTTTTGTGTTTCTTAATCACAAATGTGCACACATCTAAAATATACATCAATCTGCGGAATAAAAAATATTTACCAATTTTGAACTTACAAGCCAATACAGCCAAGAATAAGCTTTCAAGAACATGACTCTATTTTAAGCTTTACCTTGGACAAACAACACATGTTYCATAACACCGTTCCATCCTGTAGAATCTTTATATTAGAAAGAAATGCTTTAAAAGTGTATCAGCYGTAAGCTAACAATCAATGTCTGTTAAAGCCTCGAAGTAGCTTACCATATGACCTGTCCTCACATCAGTAAAATTTGTTTCTAACACACTTCTGGCAATTTCTTTGATATACTTTGTTTTAATTAGCAGTAAAACAAGGATTTCTTCCAGTGACAACCTKATTTTTTTCCTCCTGTGCAAAGCAGCAGCAATCTTCACCTCATTTGTCCTCCAGTTACAGAAAGACTGGTTCTAATGGACAAGTATAKATGTATACTTAAAGATTTAAATTAACTGTCCAGGTTACTCCCTACTTAGGTTTGGTTTAGGGATGTCAAAGCAATTTTCTCTTCAGAAATAAGCATCTAGAACACTTGTACAATCATCAGAGTGAGTCATGTTTAAAATTAGGTGTTTATACTCCCCTGTGTGAGATGGCAGTTGAGACAGAAGGGAGTAGCCACAATCTAATATTATCAAAATGGGGAAGCTGTGCAAGAAACCATGTATTCTACTTGGCATTCAATAAGCATATATGAGAAACTTATTACACTGGACAAAAAAAAAAAAAAGGGTATCATATTGAATGGCATCCCTCATTATTTCCCAAATTATACAAGTTCAGAGAGATATGCTTTATAAGAAAAAGTACCAGCAAGGTCACCAGCTGACCACCAGAGCAGAGAAAACATCCAAGTTGCAAGCAGGTCCCCACAGGGGCTTCTGCTAAAACCTGCAGGGCACTTTTCCAGTGCTTTCAGGAGAGCCTTTTGTAGAAACAAACATGCAGAACAGAATATACCCTACTGACAAAAGGGAGCACAAAATGGCATCAACAGTGACCTACCAGCACAGGGGGCAAAACAAGCACAACTCCTAGCAATCTTATTTCTCGTGTCAAAGCGCAGAACTGATACAGCACCAAGCCAGAAAGCACTAGCAAAGTTTTAAGCGATTCTCAATAGCAAATTAATTCTGGTGCAACTTAGGTAAGTATTTGAATACATGGCCAGTAAGAAAGACAAAAAGCAAATGAATCAACATTGAAGGAGAGTATCACAAATACAAAATCCAAAGTTTATTACTGTTCCTTTATTTCACTACTTCATCTGGTCTATTCTGAAGCAATTATATTTCCRAATACACCTTTTCCTTAAAACTTAAGAAATAAGACAGATGGGGAAAGAAGAAATATGTAAAGACCAAACGTTCTTAACTAGCCAACCCTTACTAACAGCAAAGCAGTGATGCCTTTTAATACTGAGTCCTGCTCTCATAGCAGCTGCTGATTTCCTTCTGAACAAGGCATAGATTTGCATCTCCCTGGAAGACAGATGAGGGTTAAAAGCATCCACAGATAAGGGATCTTGAACTGAGATACATAGCAACAGACCCAGAGCTGACTACCAGCAGCTCTGGGACATGAACTTGGGGTTACAACAGAGCAGCCTGTAATAGCTTCTCCGCTCTGAGCTGACAAGAAAATAAAATCGAATGATATAGAATATTAGGAGAGAGATGCAGAACAAAAGTGAAAAATTCATCACAAAGTAATTGCATCACACACCCTGTATTAAGTCAAGTCTGTGTGCACTTCTGGTTTATTTTCATTTACCAATACAGAGATACAGAAATTATCTACACCAGACAGATACAGCTCTGCTTTCGTATAAGGAACACTGAAATAGAGAAGAAGACAGATGAAAGAAGGAGAGGACAAGCTTCCACAAGATCACAACTGACAGAGGGAAGGTAAATATGGAACAACTTCTGGCTGTTCCAAGAATGAGACATTCACAAAAAGCAGCTTAAAATAAAAAAAAAAGTTATTTCCTCATAAAATGTATAATTAAGCTTGAAGTTCATGAAGTTCATACAGCTGGGCAAACCATGGGAAGAAAATCCTTGACAAACTCCATATTCAAAGATGAGGTTACTAACTCAGGAGCTCCTAGACCAAAAAAAAATCACTGAAAGACAGAATGGTAAGCAAGCACACAATGATACTCCAGAAGCATTCTTTGCTTATTCTTTTAATGCATCTGCTGTTGACCCACTGTCAATACTGATTTTGATATGATGCCAATTTCTCTGCCCGTTCATAAATACAGGCTCCAAAATAACTGCAGATAATGGGTCATCTTAAGACACTGGCACAATCATGCAGGGCTTTTCAAAGGGTCTGGGGTCTAGTTTCCTTTGAGCAAATAGCATGGTAGTGAATTGTTTTGCTATGGTTTTTTCTCCTCCCATACTTTTCCAGAGTGAGCTTTGAGAAGACACAAACAGGCACATTAGACATACAGGAACTCTAGATCCAGAATCATGCTCTAATACCGAGCCAAAAATTCAAACAGTACTTCCTATCTGAATCTCTCTGAGATTTTGAGATAGTGACTACAATAAGTCTTGTTCATTCAATGAACAAGCATTCAAACTGATAGCCTGAACACAGAAACATTAAGTATTAAATTTTTTCAATCATTATAGTCCACTATTAAYTTTTCAAGCAATACAAGGTAATACAGGTGCAAATATGGCATTAACTCTATACTAGAGACAAACATTTAYGAATCAATAATTTTTTGCTTATATAACCAAAAGGGCAGTAAAATAGGCAGGAAGATTTCACAACAAAACTAGTAGTTACTAGTCTTGTGTTAAGCAATCAATAACACTGTAAATTAAAGAGCAATTTGTGGTAGGCTAATCTAATAGAATAAAAAAAATGTCTTGCATCTTTGATTACATCTTTAAGTTAAATATTTGATTCTGGGTATTAAACTTTTCGGCTCACATACTCATGACCATACCATAACAATTAAAGGCATTAAACACTCTAACTGTACACTTACAGATTACTTTTTATGCAATTTAAAACCTCTTTCGGGCGCTCAACCTTCAGAGCTCTTCATATACCTGAGATGTCCATCAAGGAGCCAGTTATGTCAGTGTCCAGCTGAAAAGTATGATTGGCAAAACCAGCTCATAACAGAGGTTGCACACACTTCTTAAACCACTATATTGATGCTATTTTAAAATTATTTAATGCTTGTTCTATTTTATCCACAATTACCTAGAAAATAAATGACCTCTTCACTTAGAAGAACAACTATTCCTTTAAAAACAAAAAAGGCCAAACCCCACTGCTTCCTAGAATTCTGTCAGTGAACAAGCGACTGACCAACTTGTTCTTTGTAATACAGACTTTACAGTAACAAAAATCCAATACTACTTACCTAGAATAGATTAATCCCTCTAAATTTGCATCCACATTAATACTGGCCACGGAACAGCCAAGTCAAACACCAGAACTCAACCACAGAGTAATCAGTACTTGCCAAACACTGTCACAGAGAGAACAGGTCAGGGACATGGAAGTTATTTTTAAATGACCCTAATGACAAGATAATTTTAATTGTGAGTAACAGCAATGGGGACCAAATGTGAACTGTAAATTTCAACAACCAAAAACATTTTTAATAGAGAAGAGTCATACAAAATTAGTAAGAACTTCCCTTGTTCCACAGTTATTTAAGTTCTCATCAGAGAACAGTGTGACAAGACCAGATTTGCCGTTCTTGGTGAGACAATCCTACACTGTAATTCTTCTCTCCAGGTAGTTTATTATTAAGAACAAAAAATCCAGCTTTCTTCCATCCCATTTAAAAAAACGTATTTAAAATAGATATTTATATGTTGAGTGTWAAATTGAACTGTCATTTAAGGTATGCTTATAAAATAAACAGAAAAATTAATTTGGCAATTTTTCTTCAACTTCTGATAGAAAAAATCATCCAAGTTATATTTTAGGAAAACAAAACCCTCTGTAATACAAAAGAAGTAGAGCTCAGTTCTGCTAAAGGCAGTATTTTTCATTTCAGAATGGGATGAAACACAAAACAACTGATTTGAGTAATTCTGTTTTATCAAACAATACAACAGTTCTCACAGARTTATAAGAGCACTATCTGCACCCACAAGAAGAGAGTTTTAATTACTATTTTCCATAATTCCATTGGTGCTCTTTGGAAAAACAGTGCAGTCATCTCTCACAATCTCAAAACTAAGAACCAAATACTTCATCCATCACCRAGCATGACCTTGCATCCCAAAAGTTAACTAACACTGACACTGTGCATTTAAGTCTTTAGGCACATGCAATTCAGGTTTAGATCTTAAGCAACAGCTTCCTCAAAAAAAATCCAAAACAACAAAACAAACAAAAAAACAACAAMCCCCCCCAAACAATGAAATAAAAAATTCACGCTTGAGAAAAAGGATAATTGGAACTGCCATTATTTCCTTCTAAGAAACTAAAATTTTCTCAGTTCAAGGTAGCTCTAATTAAAAAAAAAAAACCAAAACAACAACAAAACCAAACAAAAACCTGAAAACAAACAAAAAATCCAACCAGAAAACAAACCCAAAACAAACAACACCCCCCCACACCCAAACAAAAACACAAAAAACCACCCTCAGCTGTTTAAGGGTTTGAAGTCTTGGCTACCTACATATTGGTATAAATTAGCAATGTAAAAAACTAGATTCAATCCAATCCCTTTTCTATATTTTCATTTAACAACACACAGTCTTCCTATTTTCTCCTCTACCAGAACTTTGATGGATCTGGTAGAAGAGAAAGTAACCTCAATATACTGACTAGCAACARTACACAAAAGCAAAATCAACATGTTAATATTTGCCCAATAGCTATTAATAYACAGACTACCTTAATAAAAATTAGTTAAGTATTGCTCATTGTAAAAAGGAAACCTATCCCCACATGAACACGTGTCYGTGACAATGCCGGACAACTTCAGATGACTGGCTGCTGGCCATAGCAATACCTTTGAGTTTTCTTGCTTGTTAATGGCAAKGTATTGCAGAATGAAAAGAATCCATCTCATTTTCAGTCTCTTAAGATCACGTCTCACTTGCTGGAAACAGTAAACTAGCTTCTATAACATGCTAAGCAGTAAATGAAGAAAGCAGGCCTACAYTATCCTCTAGGCTAAAGCTGAAATCAAGTTCCTATGAGTATCTGACAGAATTTCCTCAGTAACCTTGTCAGTTGAAATTCAGGTGTACTACTAATGTATGGATGCTGTGGCAATGGTGAGAAAAATTAATTACAAAACGAGTATCAGCAAATATTATGACATACATAATTTTCATCATATACAAGACAAACTTACTGAACATCTGTCATACTAAAAGCACATTCAGCATTCCTTGCAAAAAGACATTAGGTATTTTGGACTTCTTTGTTTTCCAATTTTACATGTCTAAATACAGGACATGAACTTCAACTTGGACAAAGTTCAAGCAATCAGACCTAATATTTTCCTTCTCATGTYGGACTAGTATTTGCTTCACATTTCTTAGGAGTTACCTGAACTATTTCAGAATAAAGTATTTTTWAAAAAGTAAGTACAAGGATCTAATTTTCTCTACCTCAGTATCAGTGTTCCTCCCTTCAATTTACATAGAAAGGATTCATTTGACCAAATGWGGATTTTTGAATCTGACCTCTCAGGTAAACTTCCTATCCATCTGTTTACCCAAAACAGATTCTGACGGTGCAATTCACCGATATTTCATCTGTTGGGAGTCAGCTTAGAGCAGTCTGAAGTGCGATTTGTGTCTCTGATCTGCTATAATTCCCTGATGGCTGTCACACAAACAGCATGTATGTGATAGTTTAAGCAATTACTGCCCCCAGGTGTTGGATCTACTCTACTGGAAACATAACTCCTCTCCTATTTCCCAAACCTGACTTTCTGGGATGGTCTATATGCTGCCCCTTAACACAACCAACACAGAGATGAGTATGTGAACAGAAACTACTGATTTTGGTAATTTTTGCAAATGCAGGAGCAAAACTTAGTAGCAGCTGATGCATAGGTACAGATTTTATTAGGTTGACCCTGTAATAGGAACACCACCTTCCCTGCCAGGGAAATAAAGGAACAAGGAMGGTGACATATACCTGTTTGTTCAGTGAATGCAGGCTATGCTGTAGCCAGTGTGTTTTCAAATTTATGGGCTAACTAAATCATAGCAGTAATTAAATCCCCCAAAATGTAAAATCTTATGTGATTTCTAATGAAAGCTTAGTTGCAAAACTGGAGTGTGCAAACTGTAAGGGCAATTGTACCTTAAAGCTCATGTCATAAACTAGCATCAACTTTCATTTTAATTRAATAAAATTCAGTTCCTATTGCAGAAATTTTAACAGCATTACAAAATGTCTTCCTGTGCCAAGAAAGTAATTCAAGTGGTAAAACACAAATGAGTATATTGAAAACTTAGGTTTATTTCTACTGTAAAACAGTTACGTTTGACAAAAAGGAGCAACAATTGTTAACTTATTGTGTACAGTTCAGAAGTTTTTCCTGTCCTGTAAAAAAYGACACCATTTCAAAATGTTTCCTGTTTCACATCAGGAAGAACTTAAGCTCTCTCACAGTTTTTCATGAAAAACATGAGATGAAGAGACCATGAAGCAACTGAATTCAGAACAGCCCTTCTGTCTAAACGTCTACACCACTTACCTACTTGAGTTACTTATTATCATCACTTAGGGTCCTGTAAAGTCTTCCTAATTGTCTGAATAGCCTTAAAAAAGCAGTTATCCATTTCTTTGAAGTTTCAACAAATCTTTCTTTTAAGAAATCAAACTGCCACTTAGAAATGCTTTTGTCAGGTTCTGTGATTTAACAACAATTGTTGTTCTGGACAAACAACAATTCTGTGTGACGCTCTAAGCTTCACCAGCCTTAGCAAGTATATGTTAGGAGAAATAAACTATTTTAGTGAACACACAAAAGAACATTTCATAAAATACCTTTACAGATATCTCAGACATTTTTCCCACTTGTACTCTTACAGGATTTTGAAGGAAGAGTGTTGTAAAAAATCTTTCAGACTATATATACAAAACCATCTATAATTGGGGGTCTTGCTACAGAGAAATGTTTACTTGATAAATACAGCTCTGCATGACTACAAGGGTAATCAACAACTGAGAGAAAAACAGGATGCCTCAATATCGGAGGAAAAGATTTTGATTCCAGTAAAAACTAAACCTATTTGGTTACTACAAGCAATCAGAAACAAACAAACAAACATCACAYAGATGCTCAATAGATCTTGTGCAGTTCCTTAGGAACCACTAAATCTGCTTTTACAAGTCTGTCTCAGGTTCGACACACATCAGCCTACATGCAGTATTCGAAAATTTCATGCATATATGCAACCCATAAAACACGCTCCAGCCCATGGCTGYAGGCGCCCAAAACATGCATAAAGGAAAACTCTGCAAAATTTAGGGTTATCTGTGGTACCAATCAACAGAACCAAGGGCAAGTGACTAAATCAAACATTGTTTCTTACTCATCATGTAGTAACAGCATTCAAAGGATTCAATCATGAAAAATCCTAATTTCTGTATAAAGCACTTGTGTCAAGCATCCAGGACCCTGAAATTTCTCATAAGTAAGTAACTGACTACTTGAGAGCAGTTTCAGCATTTGGATTTTACCGTGGTGTGTAAAAAAAATAAGATTAAACTAATCCGTTTGAAGACGAAGCAGGAATAAAACAAAAAAACCCATTGGACCTTATACTAATGAGACTCCTAAGTGAACGTGCTACATCTCAGAATTATTATTACTTACAGTTTTCTTTCTGATTCAAGTTTATAGGTTAATCTCAGGAATGATTTATATTTTTAGGAACCATTAGACAGGTACTGCCTTTCTCTATCACTACCTTAAAGCAGCCTGAAACAACTTCTTAATGATTAGTTGATTTAGTTGGCACATTCACCCAGAGTGGACAAGGACCAATCACTAATTTAAAACCTACACTCATTTGCTAAATTTCATTAAATAATTTCAAAACATCACATAGAATACCACTGTGGGACCCATCATAGTAAAAAAAAAAAGTAGCCTACAATTGCAAAATAACAAATCTAACATTTATGATGACATGCTTCCCTTTATTAACAACAGAGAAGGTGTAACAGGAAGAAAAGGAAATATACAAAAAAATCTAAATATTCCCACTATAAGTCATACTAGTAATATCCAAAAAATGGAAAAGTACTAGTCACACTAGTACTTTAGCAAAAAATCTAAAATTGCCAAAGAAAAMAAAAAAATGCACTTCAGTACAAACTTAAAAGCATTTCAGCTGCACCATTTCAAAGATAGTAAATGCTTGCCATGAATGGCATGGGGCTATGCGGCTATGACATGACATGATGATAAAAATCCATGGACCATACTCACAAGTATAAGTGATTCAGTAAGTGCAGAAATTAAAGAATAAACCAAAGTTCAGCTTTCATCAATTTCCAGAATTACAGTTTTTCACCAGGAAAAAAAAAAACCCAAAATCAAACCCCTTATATGACATGATGCTGACTAAAGGTTATTCTAGTAATTCCCTAGTAACTGCAAAAAACTTGCTGCAATGCTTTCCTAGTTAAGAAATATTGCTCTTGCACTTCTGACAAGTATGCAACTTCTTCAAAAATATGTTAGCTTGCAATTTTTGAGTATATTGTCACTTTCCCACTTGCTCATCTTCAAAAAATAAGGGAACCATTGAAGAAAATGAAACAAAATTATAACAATGGTGCTGCTTATAAGCAGCTCAAACAATATATTAGTTTGCCTGTTACAATTGCCCATTAAAACACAAACCTTRATAATGTCAGCAAGGCAAGTGAATTAGCAAAGAAATTTGCTAATAAAAATTTGCTAAYTTAGTTTAATAAAATCAAGTCCAAATAAAATCTATCAATGCATATCTCAAGTGTCTCTATTTCCATATAATACTTCTAACAGAAGGCAGASCTTAGGATCATATCACAATATCAAGGGCTTTCTTAGACTTATCTACCCTGTGCAACATAACCATATAGCTTTTAGGATACTGAACATGCTTTTTCATCTACCAGCAAAATTAATATGTGATTCTACTTTAGCTTCTACAGACAAAGCACTGTCCATGCAACAGCAATTCCAATACCATTTGCTTATTTAGCCAAAATGGAAACTAGCTTCATAGAACTCAGKCAAAACATGAGAGAAGGCAGAGAAGAAAAGGAAAAGAGAAAAGACAATACAAGATCCCAGAATAATGCAGAATAATATTTCTGCTTCATATGGAGGTGAGTGCACTGCACTGTGGCATCAAGAGGCTTTCCCTGTGTAAAAAGCTGTAAACACATAAGCAAGGATGAGGGCTTTTTTCCTCTTTGCTTTTCCATACTCAAGTCATAATTCAARTTGTACTGAGAAATTACAAATGATTTTTTTTACTTCTATTCAACTAACTGTCAACTTCGATTTTGTCAAGGTAACATACTTGCCGATCGGTGTCACCAAGTGTTAGAAAAAAAATTCCAAGACCCTTCAGAGATCAAACAAGTCCTAGYATGACCATTTCAGAATGCCATTAAAGGCATTTAGGAAGGAGATTCTCAAATCTGCCCTTAAAAGCAAAGGAGATGCAAGGGAAAAGACTACAAAACTAAAATTCTTAAACTGAAAGAACCTAACTTATTAAGTACTACTGGCTACTAAGCACTAGTAACTTGCAAGGACCACCTACTATTGGATGAGTAGGTAATGGGTGGAGCTTTTCTTGCATTAACATGATGAATTGTTTAACTTTCTCAATGAAATGACATATCATGCTGCTAATTTGAAGTGACTAGAAAAATCAAGTTTTCATTAGCGCTTGATTGATAGGTCATAGGAAGTAAAAGAAAATGTTGTTGCCTTTCAYACTTAACCAGCTACACACAACCTACCCATGAGCATGAACTTGCTTCTTGCTAAGATGTAGGAAGTTGAAAAAATTCAGTTACAATGATTGCTCACTTTAAAAAAAAAATGGTTAGCAGTGCCAGTCCTGGTCTGTCTTAATCTGCAGGCACTCTGAAATAACACAGAAACATGTACTGCTAAAAGCTGGCCTCCTTTGCCAGGATTTGAATGTTTATATSTACTAAGTTCATTCTCCCAATATTTGAGTGAAGAAGGGAGATCCTCCCTTAAGTTTTGCCTCAGCAAGGCCAAAATAAATAGCAACTTTTGATCAGTATCTAGATAGATAGGTATTTGTGCTCAAATCTCACGAGCTGGCTCCAGGAGAGATTTTGAGAGTCCAGAAGACAGTATGACCTTGTTTCTTTAACCGAAGTGTCACAGGCAAACACAGAGGAGAGGCAAGAACTTGTGCCTACAAGAGGAAGAGCTCCATTTTATGTGTGCTCTCCTGGAGGTACAAACCTAAGAGCTGTGGGCTCACTGAAAGAATGGATGGATTTGCTGTAACCTGTGATAGCATTTCACGGGGGTTTTAAAGCATTCCAGTACCACCCGTAAAAACCTTGCATAAGGGCATTAATACTGATGACAAAGTGATTTTTCAAAGACCATGAGTAATTTATTTTACAACAGCTTTACCCCAACCCCTTCACTCAGCGCTCCTGCCTGAACTACTGCACTACGACTGAAAGACAGGAGGCACAAATAATTCACAAAGACCTGTGCCTTTCCAGATCACCATTCAATCTCTTTTGGCATTCATGTTTGCAGATCCTTAGTTTGGAAAACACTGCCATCCGACCGGGAAGCTCCTTCCTCAGCCAAGAAGGGGTCTCCGCTGCCAAGAGCTCCAGGAAAGCGGCACGACCCCGGCAGACCCGACCGGTGCCTTCGGCGGGGCTGCGGGCAGCCGGCGACCCCGGTCTCTCGGGGAGGGGCAGGAAGCCGGCGCGGAGCTGCTCCCGGCCGTCCTCCCCGGACACACCCCCCCGGCAGCGGCCAGGGCCACTGGGCCGGCTCGCAGCCCCCCGCCCGCGGGGGACACCCCGATCCGCTGCCGGCGAGGGCAGCGGGGCGGCCCGGCTAGGGCGACCCCCTCCCCCGCGTTACCTTCCCGGTACTTCTTCCGCAGCCGCCGGTGGACGCTCTTCACCACCCCCGACAGCTTCTCCTGCTCCAGCTTCCGCTCCTGCTCCGGGGGCGGCGGCGGGGCGGGGGCGG
>NW_026623259.1:2781001-2797246 GCF_030028575.1 Malurus melanocephalus | reverse complement strand
GGTGTTCCCGCTGCTCGCCGCGCACCGCCCGGCCCAGGGGGAGGCGCGCGCTGTGCCGGGGCTGCGCCGCGCGGGCATGCGCACACCCGCCCCCGCCGCGGGGCCACCTGGGACATGTAGTCCGCGCGCCCGTGCTCTGTGGCCGCGCCCCGCATCCCTGAGCTCCGGACGCTCCCTTTTCTGCGGGTCGCCGCGCTKGCTGCACCCCACGGCTCCGGGACGGGTTATTTCCGACAAAACTTCCCATGCCATGCATCCGGTGCGGGTCACTTTTTTTACTAAGTGATGCTAAGTACAACAGTGAGGCGGAAAACACACCAAGCGTCCTGGGGCAGCGCGACTCCCGCCTCTGGCTTCTATGCGWTACCCCGCTTCACGGCCTCCCAAGAGACCCCCGTAAGAGATCCGGCTATCAGTCCGTCTGACGAGGGTGGTTAAACCCATTCCCCACCTACAAACGACCTTGCGGAAAAACCCTGGATTCASAACACGCTCGAGACGCCTGAGCGGGTCATGGTGTGGGCGCAGACWCTCAGAGAACACAGTTTTGCACAGGGGTTTTTGTGGCTTCATGGAGCTGTGGGGCCCGTTTCTCAGCTGAGCACAGTTTCTGGCATTCCTCTGGGTGGAAATACAGGAAGAACACCTGCAGCCAGCAAAACTCTTCCTTACAGGTGGCACTTTTGTCTGCAACTCTTTGTGCCCGGCCTCAGCCTTTCCCCAAATCCCAAAGTACTTAGGTTCTTTCTGCCAGTAATTGTTGGAAACAGGATAGACAAACCCATCCCTCACGAGATCATGGCAGGGAAATCTGCCATGAAACTGCTTGTTTGCTTGGCCAGAAGCCGCTAATTGTCTTCTATGAGAATGTTGAAAAACATTAAGGGGGTAATTGTGGCTACAATTAAATCTGTGACAAATCTGTTGTGGATAGGGTTGAGATTTCATCCTGATGAGAAGTCAGTGACACACAACTTTGTGCAGTAGGATGTTTAACAGGTTCTTATCAGCACCATGATGGTCCTGACAGAAAAGTTTTTTTACAGCTAATCACAGAACATGGTAGTATTCTGYTTTTCTGATAAAATTCTTTTGAAGGTGCARTTGTCTAGGCAAAACACTAATGTCCAAAGGTTTTCGTTGTTACTGACTGCAAAGTCATACCTTTTTCATTTCACTCTTAGGTAGGCCAATACTGACCTCATCCATCACCTTGAAGTGCCCACATAATGCTCAAAGGTCCAATTTTTCCAGTGCTGATATTTTTCAGAGAGTGCTTAAACAACTTCATTGTATTTTGTATCTTTCATCACTATGTTTCATTTGTATCTTTCATCACTATGTTTATGTGTTATGTATTTTATTGACAGAGTATTTCCATTTCGTTCTGTTGGGTGGGTTTTTTTTCCTTAAAATACAGGAGAATAATAGGACAATTTCATTTTTTTTTGCTACTAACATCAGCATTAAGAAAGWAAAGTCCAATGAAGTGATGGAGTTATTCCTTTAGTTGCATTTYCATTTAAGTTTTGAAACTAAAATAACCGATCATGTGTTAATGAAAAAAATATACTAGTATATATTATTTTTACTTTGACTTGKAAAACATCCAAGAGTCATCTTCTAGTGTGGATTATTGTATTCCATATTCACCAAACTAGTTCAGGAAGTTAAATCTGAATTAGAAATAAAACTTGATGCTGGGCTTAATTATAGCTTTCTGAAATATTTTTATTTCTAGTTTTATACTATACCTAAGTATATCCTTCTTYATACCTAAGAAGTATTAAGATGGTGTAAAAAAAGATCACAGTGATAATTACTAGGAACATTTCAGTTAACAGGGAGCCTACATGATGGTTAATRTTCTTTACATTTTTACTTTGTGTAGGATTTGGGGAAGTGCAGACTGAGGAGGAAAAGCATGAGCTGGTTCTGTGTGTGGCATCATACGAGGAGAGCACTGAGGGAGGCATCTCCGAAGAGTAGGAGTATCAGAGTGACAGAATAGAGATGGAGGCATTTGGAGGATGCCTGACAAATACTGCTGTAGCATCAACACTCACAGTCATGAGCCTCCAGACTTGAAAGTGTAGATTACACAGTCAAAATATGACTGCCTGTGATTTGGAAAATCAGACATCTAATTGTAGAATTGGAAAACTGGGGGGAAATCAAGCTTGTGTAAAGTGTTCTCTCTCAGAATAATAAGCTACTGTTTGAATGATTTTGTCACTGTTGTTTTTCTGTTCTTAGGATTTCTTTCTAAAACTAGCAAAGTGGTTTTAAATATAAAGTACTTTTCATTTATCACAATGAGGTAATTTAGAAGTTTCGTTTGAACAAACAAGTAAAGAGCATTTACCAGATGTCAAGTCTTTTCAGGCATGAAAATTAATACTTGAGAAAGAGGCGTTATACTCACAGAACATTCAGATATTTTCCTCAGAATATGCAGTGAGAATGGGGTCCCAGCGACAGACTTCAAATGCAAAATGACAGAAGGAGGTGCTTCCCCAGAGCACTGCACAGAGATATTGGTGGGCGATGGAGTGGGCAATTAAAGCAGGACTGGTTTTGTAAGGCCTGATGGAATTGATGTCCCAGTGCTCTGTCAAGGTGGAGAAAAAGCATGTGTGATCTATACATTCCTTGAACACCGTAAGGAAGAGTCAAGGAACAAATTAAGATGCACATCAATCTGTTTGTCCCCGAGGTGTAAGAACAGGATAAGCAGTATAGATGCATGCACTTACTCCAAGGGGATAAAATCCATAAACTACTCATGTCCTGATAGGGGTGAGAGTTTCACTCTCTGGGGAAGAATACTTTTGAGCAGCTGGAATTACTACCTTGAACGTAGAAAATGGACAAATGATCCTCTACATATTAGTTACTTTTTAAATAAATAAGTTAATTTTAAAAGTCAGTTTAGGGCAGGCTAAGACAGTTTCTTCTGAGATTTCTGAAACATTTTAATGCCCATCACTGTTCATGAATAGCGTCAGAATCAAAAATCTTGATTCATAGATTGGGAGGAAGAATAACCTCAGCACTTTCCAGTACTTGGGTGGCTGGAACRTTCACTGAGGATGTGGCAAAACCAGTTCACATCCCTGCTCTGCCCACAGGGGTCTGAACCCACATCTTCGCTATGAGATTATATAAAGTGGAAGTGCTCTACCTTCCTGAGAGAAGGATGACAGAAGCCTGTGAAACTGTGGAAGAAAARTAACATAAAGGCTTTCTGAGCTGTRAATCAGCAATGCTTTGCTTCCAACTTTTTTGGTAGCAGTTTTGGCAATCAAGTCTTCTCAGCCTCTTCATCCCTTCTACCTCAAAGGTGCTAATTGTTTGAAAAGGAACTGAAAAACTGGCATCAAAGAGAAGAACCTGTCCAGTATGATGACATCATCATAAGAGTCTCTAATGCAATGTAATCTGCAAAGTATTATCAAAAACATGTTATTATTTTAATGGAATATTGAAACACCGTGGTGATTTAAAAGGAATAAAATGTTCTCTGTTAGATGTGGAAATGTTTTTGCTACATGTATCTGAAGGGTAGACTAACAGGCAGCAATGGAATATTTGGGTTAAAATTAAGATTTTCTTTGTTGTTTACTGTGGAGTCTTATAAGATGTGAAAATAAGATCATTTGGTAGAAAAATGGGGAGCCACATCATGAGTTTGCACTGATGCAATTATTAAAAGTTGGTCCATTATTACATTCTCCAGACCACTACTAATTTAACAATACTACTTCACTAATTTCACTACTACTTCACTTATTTAATAATTAAATTTGCAWAATAATTAAAACTGCTACCTCATAATGATAACTTTAAAACTACAGATCTTGAACTCCATTTCTGGAGACTGACACCTTTAAAAGCAAATATAACGARTAGTCTCTTTACTTAATCCCTTGTGTATTTTAGTGGAAAAAAATAGGCTTGATATTGACTTTGGTTTGCATATGAAGTCCCAATATTTACATAAATAAACATTTTGCTTCTGGAAAGCAGAGGATTTTTCTACTGCAGGATATATTTAAGTTACTCCTCAAGTAGGTAGAGACACACAGCTTGTAGAAGGCTTAAAATACTTCACACACAGGGGCTTATTGTGGAATATCTAATTATCTTTAAAGCCATGAAAATTAGATACTGGTAAAAGATTTTATTTATTGAAATTATGTCATCTACTTGCTAACTTGTGTTGCAAAATGGCAGGAATAATTTTAGCAGCAGCCAGCATTTCTTATAAACAGTACATTCTCTAAGTCCATTCTGGACAGCAGGTACCATCTGTGTCTGCCCATGGAAAGGAGCTGTTTCTTTTGACACAGGAGGGAAAAGTTAAGAATTTGTAAATCTCTTCAGACTGTCACTTCTGTAAAAGTAAAGTGGGAATTAAATTTCATGGAACTACTGAAATATTTACTGAAAAGCAGCAAAGTACTTTATACCTAAGTTATCTTGGATTTTAGTACATGGGTAGAAAGTAAAACAAGCCTTTAATGCTGAGAACAGACAATGCACTTCCTAATAATTTCCATATTCATTGCAACTTCTTTGCAACATGAGCATCACGTACTTTATACTCTAGTAACAAAGAACATTAAATATAAACATAACATCTTAACAATCAATCCTAAATCCCCTTAAAAATCTGTTTGTTTTTTCAGTAGATTTTAGTCTGAGCGCAGTTCCCTGTTATTTGGAATGTATGAATTATTAAATGACCAGAGTCAATATCATGATAGCTTTAACGACTACTAGCTACTCTTTCTGGATCAAGTTTCTTCTTAGCTGATTTCTTCCTGTCATAAAAGATTAACTCATAAAATCACTCTGATTTAGCAAGAGATGTCAAAACATCCAGCAGGTCTAACTGGTTTTCTTCCAATGTCAGTTAAAATTGTATGTGGTTTTAGCACTGATTCATGTTTCTGTCAGCTGCTATGCGTAAACTTGCTGAATAATCAATTCAGACACAGTAACTTTAAGAAAGTTTAATGCTAATAGAGAAAATTTATGTTTGATTATTTGTGCATCTGTGAAACATTATAGTCTAAAAGATGTTCTCAGTTTTTGGGACTTAAATTCCAGTCTTACTGTACGTGTCAGATGTGTATAATTCCAGTACATCTCAACAGCATGTAGCTGTACAGTAGGTMATTTTCAACTTGGGAAATAGGCAGTATCCTGTAATCTTGTATTGCAGGTATGATAGCCTGGCTCATAAACTGAGATGACCTCAAAGCCGGATTGGAGTTGTGTATGCTAAAAATTACCCAGARAAAAGCTAAAATGCATGTGAATTTTTGAGGCAGGGAATTAAATAAATTTGTGAGGAATGATCTATTTCTGTGATGCTGTGGATAGATCAGGCTATGCTGTGTCATTTCATTTTTCTCCTTCTTTCCCCTTCTAAGTCCTGGGAGGGCGTGGGAGAAGATATTTTAGGTATCATTAGATATGACCTATAAAAGAAATACATCTCTAGAATGAATAAAGTGTTCTTGTCTGTTCCAGTGATTGCCCAACTCCTTTTAATCTCTCCTGCCTCTTGAATGCTGTCATGTGGCCTATTTGGGATTCTGCTGAAGTTCAAGTCAATTTTCAGCTAAGCAGATGAGAGAACAACAACAAAGTCTATTCATACAACATCAAACGGAGCTTTATCTTTAGGACAACATATTGCAGGCGGTACTTCAGGAAGAGCAAGGAATGCCAAAGCTCTAGCTTGTCCTGCACATATCATATTTGGCTTGTGCACAGATCGTATTTTAGGTTTGGTTAAGTCTGACCTTAGTGACATTAAAACCTAAGATGCTATCAATAAAATCAAAAGAGTWATTATTCTCTTCATTGTTTTCAAGGATCAGGACTTAGGAGTGTAAAAAATGGTGGCAGGAAAAAACGAAGTCATGAGTATTAATGCTGTTTCAGAAATTTTGTCTGGATACATATAGGTTTGCAGTATTTTTCCCATATAAGCACCATAGGTAAATATTATCTGTTAGAAGAACGGTTTCTTTTTACTTCTCCAAAACATCTAATAAAACACCTGTGACACAAATACCATGAAGTGAGCATCCTCCATACTAGATTTTGTTAAAGTTTTATCTCCTATTACTATGCTTAAAGAATGATCTGATAGCAGCTGCCCTGAGGTATGAATTAGATGACAGACTGCAGAAGAAGGCGGTTCTGAAATGCTTAAAGACAGGTAGAGTTGTGATAAAACTAAATAACCATTTCAATTTGTTGAGAATGCACTGATAGATTATTATATTAAAAAAGGTACAAAATAGAACAGAAGGGTACTGTAGCAGTTAATGGAGACATACAGTTCATACTGATGTTCAGATTTTAGTCAATACTTTAAATCTTTCAGATTTCTGGCTAATAACATTATCTGAATTCTCTCTCTATGTGCAAAGGTGTTCCGAGACATTACCCACCTTGTAGACTCCTAGAAAAATTTTAGACTGGAAAATACCTCTAGAATCATGAAATCCAACTCTTAACCCAGCATTCCCAAGTCCACTACTAAACRATGTCTCTAAGCACCACATCTACRTATTTTTTCAGCTCTTCCAGGGGCAGTAACTCATAATTTCTTCAGAGTTGTGGTTATGCAGTGAATCMCTTGTCTTTACAGAAAATGTGTCCTGTTTTTTGAAAGAGGCTAAATTTTGCTGGGGATCTGGTAYTGAAGTCCTCACATTTGCCTTTTCTACATGTTCCTTGAAACACATGGCATGTGATACTCTTKGTCAGAAAAGTTTTCAAACCAATGCAAACACTCCATGTAAATGTTGATTACTTCATTACAGAGGGACATATATAAAGAATGCTTGAATAATAAAAATGTCTGTTTTGGCCACTTGCTTTTCTGCACARGCCACCAAGGAGAAGACATCATTTTGGAAGCCATAATGCCAATATACTACAGAACAGGTAAAATTATAACATAGGAGGTAATGTAACAAGGTTGTAAGAACAAGAGACAAAGCTCCTGCTTGCTGAAACATGACAGGTGGATTTTTGCTGAATGACTCTAAAGCCTGGAGAAATGGCTGTCAGCTTCCTGGACATATGCTCAGCAGGACCATAATTTCATATTATAAAGTTGTAGTATTTGCCTCTTTTGGAGTCTAACATGATCAGCAAAATGCAGCCTGTGGCTTATCACACAGCCTGACAGGTACTTGAAGTATTGCTCTCCTTGCCTTTTCAGAAGGTAGAATGGTCTCCTGGAGGCTTTTCTACATAAATAGAAACAGCCTTTTCTTAGGAGACATAGAAATAATACTGAAGCATCAAAAAAAGTAATTGTGGCCAATTTTCTAAAATAACTTGTGACCTTTCAAGCTCTGTACTCATGAAGGTGAATTTTACCCATCATTACCTAAAAGGTCCCTGAACTAGAACTAAAAGCATAACCTTTATAAATAATATTGAAGCCAGTCTTTCCCTTTTGCTTATTTTTCCTTTTCCTTTTCCTTTTCCTTTTCCTTTTCCTTTTCCTTTTCCTTTTCNTTTTTCTTTTTCTTTTTCTTTTTCTTTTTCTTTTTCTTTTTCTTTTTCTTTTTCTTTTTCTTTTTCTTTTTCTTTTTCTTTTTCTTTTTCTTTCTATTTTTCTTTTTCTTTTCCCTTTCCCTTTCTCTTTTCAAATATTCCTGTGTGAAAATGTGGGAAGAAATTTTTTGTTTTAAAGTATTGCAGATTGTACATACCTTTGGTAAAAGGCTACATCCATTTTTTTAACAATTTAGACTGAAGTCTAAAGACTAACAAATACATCCAAAGATCTCTCTGTCCTTGTGGTTGTTGGAGGGATGTCCATGTGAGTAATTATTTTTACACAATTAGCTATTTCAAAAGAAGTTGCCTGTGTGGGACAAATAGAATTCTGTTGGTCTGTGAAGGCTCATTTGTGAGAGAGGCATCTCAAAAGAGATGGAATGTGAAATTGTATGAAATACAAATACATTGTACTTGGTATGGRCACTGGTTATATGTAAATCATGTTTGGTGAGTACTCCAGGGGTCACTCAGATTTTCTCCTTGTTCTCAGATACAGCATGAGGCACCTTAATAATCCTTGTTGACACTTTCTTTCCAGGCTACCAACAAATCTCATTTATTCTATGGTCTTGATGTTGTTTAGGATCCTGGGATGACCTAGGACGTATATGCATYCCTAGTTACAATTTATGCCTGAAATTTTTACTTAATTTTAGTATGTATTTTGTGGAGGCCCAGCTGTTGCTTCATTAATTGAGGGGAGGGGAGAACCTCTGATGAGGGACATGTCCAGCTGTAAGCAGCAGCTTCTGTAGCCACCTCATGCAACCTGCTGGAGTCAGAKAGGTAAGAGAAACAAGAAAAATGGCTATTGTACTACAAATTCACACCTGCCTTGTTTGTTTTGCAATAGCTTATTCATGCAGATGGACACGAATGGGACCTTAGCCAATTTTCTTTTGCTGGAAGAAACATTTGCTCCTGGGGATTGAATGGGTCTGCCTACACTAGCAGTTAAGAGCACTACATAAATATTTCTACGATGTGAATTGCCTTTGCCTGTGAATCTCCCTTGTTGTTCTTTAAGTTAGATTACTTAAGGCCTTTGGAGGAGCTAGGCTTCTTTCTGAAGAAGCTTAGCTGGAAATTACACACTAGGGATTTTTCTAACACACCTTAAAGGTAATGGGAACATGTAATCTTTTGGCTGTTGAGAAGGAAYACAGAGGTTGATCCTGTTAATATTTTGAATTGTACTCCAGCATAATTTCTCCTTTTATCCTGAATAAGAGAAATACCAACACAAAGGTGAGCTTTTAAGGCTCTCCATTGGTAAGATTTCTATAGTAGTGCTAGATTTCCTTTTTGCAATCCAGGCTGCTTTGTGAGATTTTTTGAATTATGAAGAGACAGACTTTCCACAATGTCTGTGTTATTGGTATGGGGTAAGAGACTTCCAAAAGACTTAGCYAATCTTCAGTGAGTCCTATTTTCAATAGAATTTTATTTTAAATAAATTATCTTCATTCTCTCCACTCCAGGATATATCCCCAGTGACAATAATACTTGCTGTTCTGATATATCAAGTTATCAGGTCATCTGTGAATGTTTCTGAGACTCCTCTTCCTGGAGAACCTGGCACCTAAATGAAGATGACAAGCAAATTACTATAGTCTGAAGTTTTCTTTTCAGCTGGAGATTGCTGAATTCACATGTGCTTGCTGGGTCTTGGAGATGACAGACATGAGCAGCTACCACTTCTGACAGCAGGTGCTTATCAGGTCTGAACCTGAATCTCTTAAATTCAGTGGCAAGACTTGGAACAATATGCTTAGTAAATGATTTGTGATCACTATTCCTCCGCATATACTCATTTTACAACAGTTTTACAAACAGTTGGCTCCAAACGAATGTAATCTGTAATTTTTCTAACTCAAAACTGGAAACGGCCATTAGATCACATGTTGGCATCTGGTGTCTAAACATGTAAATCTTGATTGATAAATAGGCAAAATAGCTTCACAGTTTTGGAAGAGGCTACAGTTCTGAATCTGACTGCAGGAATAGTAGTCAGTGTGTTCAGAGGAAGTATAGTCTCACTTAAGTCCTTCACTGTTTCTTGTACRGTTTTATAATTTTGCACAAGTAGAAGCAAATGTAAATTTATTTATGAACATATTTGTAGTTGAATTCTTAAATAAGAATACCAGGACAGATTGCAATCAGAAGAGAAATGTAAACAGAATRAAACAAACACAAAAATACTAAACCAATTTTTCAATCTTGCATACAAATTATTGGCACTTTACACTGTTTTTACAATTTCTGTAATTTTCTTCAATGTGGTTATGACTCCTTTTTCAGCCATTTTTGGCACAGGGGCACCTCTGCAAGAGTGTCATGGAAATCCTGTATTTCCCAGGACACCCTYCAAAATTAACCAAGGGACATAAGCTACGCTGCAGGTTTTGAGCCATCCATATATTCATCTTTGAATAGTTAAAAAGAAGTTGCTGCCTGACAACAGAGTCTTAAGGCAAAGCAAGGTAATGAAGAACTCAGCCATAAATCAGGCTTTTGGTCTGATACKCTATGATTTCTGACTCCTAATTTGGTATTTTAATTACAAACTAGTACTTCATTTTGAAGAGTACATAGTTTGAAATGGTAACTTTAACCAAGTATTATTTATTTAAAAAAAATTTACAATATCCCTTGTACATGATTGGAAGTGACCCAATGAACCACAGAAGAAAATCAAAAATTAAAACAYATGAAATAACTGTCTTTCTAGATTTTACCAGATTGATTTTAAGTTTATATACTAAGTGAATGTAATACTTATGAGACTGCAGTTTCACAAAGATTTTTTGATTGGTGAAGCTGAATTATAGTACTTGCAGATCTCCTGTGASTAAAAACTGTAGATTTTGTACCAGTATATGGAAAGGGAACAAATAGATGCAGTACTTAGAGTCTGAAAACAGAGGTATAGAATATTTTTCTAAAGCTCGTAATGTCTTTAAAATTAGAAAAGGTACTGTAAGAGTCCTCTGCAATCAGAAAAAAATGATTGCAAACTGATTTCTAATATGCTCTGAAAATTTGAGAAATAGAAACCTAGAGGAGGAAAGATMACATGCCAGTAACACTATTAAATCAAATCATCCAGATATGTGATCAATTAGACAGCAGGGCAAGGGCAAATAGATCAACAGTTCTATCTTCAAATGAAAACATATGTGTTTATTTACCAACATTTGCGYCTTTAAGATCCGCATAAACTCCTTTCATGTCAGTTAAAATTCCAATACTTGTTGGTGTTGCCTCTTCTTTTCCTTAAACAATTACTTTTGTATTCACTTATTTTGCCCTTAGCTGATCTTGAGCAGAGACTGGCTGCCAAAAAGGAGGCAACCACTGACATCATGCAACTTTCCTTAGAACTTTCTGTAGGAAGTTCATAGAATTCCTTCTCCTTCATGCTGAAGTCACAGATTCAAATCTGTCCTAATTGAAGTTAAAAATAATTTATTTCTTATTACTGCTTTTCAGTAGCTTCTTATCTGTCAGGGCCAGTTTCAAATAGACAAATGCCTGGGGGGCAGCTGGGTCACTGATGGTGTCTGCAGGCTGTTTTAGGAGTGGTGCAAGGATACACTGTTCTCATTAGGACTAATCCAYCCCAGTCACAGGAGATTCTGTGATATTGTATGTTCTTCTCAGCATCCGCAGGTCATCCTACTTCATGTGCAAATTTAAGTTGGCTTCTCTTTAAACTGAACTGAAGTAGACTTGAAGTAGAGCGTTAGAAAACATTAGTTAGGAAGGACTGTTTCAGCATGGAATAGAAGCACTTCTCCTTTAAAAATATTCTTTGATATAAAGGAGGAAGTGTTCAGGAAWGAGGAAAGTGCACTGCCACTTCCTGAGCCATTTCCAGAGTGTGGGAAAGAAGGATCACTGCTGGGTATGAACCTAACAGCTTCCACCAGCCCTGCACTGAATATTAATAATCACTTAGATCCTTGCAGTCATAAAGCCTGTGCAATGTAGAAATGGTTGTGGTCAGTCTTGAGCTGTGCAAAGCAGRTATGAGGTGCACTTGTTCTGCCTGGTGTGCAAACACACCGTGAGTAGTAAAGACGAGAATACCCAGGTTTGTCATTCTTAAGCTTGTGAAATTTTGGGAATGTTTCTTAAATTATACYTCTTGTGAAACAASTTGTTTCAAAACCMGTAAGTGATATTATTGGTGTTCATGAAGATATTGAATAGAGTAAACTCACCTTCCCCCCAGAATCTAMGTATTTACCTCAGGGAAGAAAATCAGCTGGAGCCACAGCTGCACTGGAGCAGATGTCACAGCTATGCTGCTCGTTGCCTTCGCACGTACATGAAAAMTCCTCCTTACATGGAGAGGCAATGCACTTGTGTGGTGGTGTCTGAGCTATGGAGACTAAAGACCAGCACCCACGGATGAAGGTCTGATGAAATGCAGTTAAACTGTCTGCATCTAATAAATATGACAGCAAATTTAGCTGATACACAAATGCATTAGTTGTTGAAAACACAAGTGGAAATTTAAAACTAAATCTTTACAGCAAGACCTTGTCTTTTTATCAGTCTGGAAGAGTGTCAATGTGAGCAGATTTCTCTGGGTATATAAGCACTGTGCAAATGCATGGCACTCTAAGTGAAAGGTGCCACCACTGCCACAGTGATTGTGTGCAATTACATATATAGTGGCTGCACAAAAATGAGATAATTATAAAATCATACTCAAATCCTGTTTCCTGCTCTCCACAAGCAAACACTGCCTTTGTTCCATCTTGAGGTTTGGTTTGTAAGTTAGAAGTCACAAGGAAAGCTGCGAATTTTGGTGGGGAACTTAGCTGCTGGAGAAGCACAGGAATATCATATTATTTTCTGGCTTGCAGTAGGTAGGTGTAAAGGAATCCAAAGGCACTCTGAGGTCTGGAAAGGAACGTCTTGGGAACGACTCAGCRTGCTGCAATTCAGAGCAGCTGTGGAATATGAGAATGCTGGGATTTTCTCAACCTGTTTTCCTGTCACTTGGTTTTTAGCTGCTCTGCAAAGTCTAAGTTTCAGTGATTGCTGTCTGAGCTGTCCTTGGCATTATGTCTTATTGACAAAACCGCTAGGAAGAAGCCAAGCTCCCTCTTTCTGTCCACACTTACATTGCCCAGGTCAGGGCTCAAAGGAGAATTTGCTCAACGCTGACAGGAGCAGTATGCAAAGAGTTCATTACTTGCTGTGAGTCACCCACCCAAGCTGACAGAGAGAAAAAGATCTTTTGTGTTTTCTGCCTGCTCCTGGSTCTTGGTGCTGTTGTGAGACAGGAAAAACAAGGCATCCTTTTTCTCTGTTTTTATTTTTAGATGCATTTTCTCCTCTTGCCTTATTCACTATTTGACGTCTATAAAGCACTGGGGTACAATTGCCTTTCCTACCATTTTTACAGACAGACCAGATTCCCAGGGGTGTTTGGAAGGAACCTGTGAATGCCATCTACCCAATCTCCTGCTTGAAGAGGAATTTATCTGGAACTAAATCAGATCAGCCATGGCTTTGTCTATGCAAGTCTGGAAAACTTCCAGGGATGAGGTTCCCTTTGCCTTTATCAGCATGTGCAGTATAACATGAGTAGAAACAAGCTGACCATAGTGTTTCCCTTTTCASAAGTTTGCTGCTTGGTAGGAAAGCAATCAGCAGAAGACACGCTGAGTAACCTGCCTTTCAGATTAGGAAGCTAAATGTGCAGCAGTTAACCTTGTTGATATAGAGTAAAAATGTTGTAAATTAGGTTTTATTTTCTTGATTTTCATGAAGCATCAACTTTCAGAATCATATCAAGTAAGAATGTCATCTTTTTCTGCTTTATGTGTAAGTTTGTAATGGTATTGATTGCAGAAATACAATAAAAAATGTAACTTTAGCATACTCCAAATTTAATAGTGTAGCACCCTTGCCAAGCAGAAGAAAATTACCCRGTTGCCACCAAGCAGGAGTTTTCCAGCTGTATGGGGCTGTGAGGGAAACCAAAGATGGTAAAAAAGATGCTTCAGATAGGATTAGTTAATAAAAATGTGCTGGAGCAAAGAATAATAAAGCATTCTGAGGTGTAAAGAATGGCAGGATTGTGGCAGGTGCTTGAAGGAACACTTACCTTGCCCTGATAGGACTGGAGCCTCTGGCTCAGTTTTTTTTTCAAATGTTCTTCTCTATTTACTCTCATTCCACAGCAAAGGTTTTTCCAAGAAGTAATTATAATAGGATTACTATGTGGTGGGAGTAAATGTGCTTATTTGCAGTGTGACTAGAGAAGATGGAGTTAGGAGAGTAGGGGAATATTCTGTTGGATTGTCTGAATTCTCAAAATTCTGGGTAAGGGTTGATTGAGTTGGTTATTTTTACTTAAGGCCAGATCCCTAATCATAAGTTGCAGAAATGCAGAGGAAGACCTGAGGGTGATGGAGAGCAAATGAGACAGGAGTTCACAATGTGATGAAGTTGCAAAAAATTAGTAT
Source organism: Malurus melanocephalus (assembly GCF_030028575.1). Taxonomy (NCBI): domain Eukaryota; kingdom Metazoa; phylum Chordata; class Aves; order Passeriformes; family Maluridae; genus Malurus; species Malurus melanocephalus. Next base: position 2,783,153 of record NW_026623259.1, on the reverse strand, counting down.
TGTACCAGTTATAAAAATAGAACATGACTTTTAAGGACAGGAAAATAATTCTGCTTCATGCAACTTTGCTTACACTTGGGAATACTGTGTCTAGGCTTAAACATATTTTGGAAATGTAATGGAATCCTGGACAGCCAACAGTAATCCTAAGGTTTTGGGGAATCATTCCTATGGAATTAAAAAGGCATTTAAGTCTAAAAAGAAAAAGCTGAGGCTACACTCTGTTCCTTATCCTGGAATAACCTATGATATTTCAGTCATGCGAGACAGTTGCTGATGTAAAACAAAGAGAATGTCCTGAAATTAAAATAACTGTCCCACTATTTAATTCTAAATGAGCTTTGGTGATTTGCCCTCTTTCAAGAGTGGCTTTATKTACCATTTTAGGCCTGTGAACTATTTTCTGCATCACAGAAAATTGTCACAGATGCATCAAAACCAGGATGGTAGTAGGCACTAAACTCCCCCATATCAGCTTGTCTGCCAGCATATCTTAAAAATACAAGTTATTCTTTTCTATAATTTAGCAACATGTGAGTTACTACTTCTGAGCARACATAAATGAAGAATGCATATTTCTTTCAATCTATAGCCATGCACAGAGCAGAATATCAGTCCTGAAACAYACTTTTCCTAAAAACATGGGTCTAGAAGTAAATATCAGTAGATGGGTAGGATGCTAAAGACCAGTATGCTTGCTAGCTTGAGGTAGGTGACTGTTTGCTTAGGGTAGCAAGATGTTGACATCGTGGATTGAAAACAGGCAAACATCCGATGATGTAATTAAACTGAATATGTCTAAAAACTCCAAGCTGCCTCAAAGTTCTCACAGGCTTTCAGGAGTTTTCACTGTTTACTGTGGTTTTAGAATGTAATGCATAAAAATACTGGATTTTTCTATAATATGAGGAAAAAAAAAATCGAAGTTCTATATTTGTCCAATTGCTTTACAAGTAATTTGGGAAGAGCAGACTCTTAAGTAGTCTGATTTCTGTCCTTGGATGTAACATTTCTAATYTTCTGTAGATAAAAACATCATGGATGCCAAATACCAACATGATATGAGGTACAGTTTGATGCTGCTTTAGTTGCAAGTGGAGGTTATGTGGCTAATGMCAAGAAAACTACTCGGTCTTTAAATTGCATGCACCTGTAACACAGTTTTGCTTCAAACTCTAAAGAAAGGAGCTGGAAGAAAAATGATAACTGGAAGTAAAAATCTTTCCTTCTAGGCCTAAGTAGTTAGTAAATAACAATCTTTTATTAAATATCCAATGGAGAATTAAAATATACTATTTTTGTGAGAAGTTCTCTACATAGGAAAAGAACTAAGTTGAAAAGCTGAACGAAGTTTCAATTWCTAACTTCTCCTTTTGAGGAGGATATTTTTCCTTAGGAAACAAGTATTTATGAACATAAATAATCATAATCAATTGTAAGCTTTCTTTTCTCTTATTTGTGAAGAGAAGTAACACTTCTCTCAGATGCATTCAACTTTTACTGCCATTATTTTTCCAGCATTTCCTCTGCTAAGACACAAGCTACAACAAAGGCAGGATTAGTATCATGAAAGATCTGTTTCTGGTGATATGAGTGGGAGCTTGCAGAAGCTAAGAATGTTGCTGCTATTTTGTATTTTGTGCCCTTGAAGTGCCTATGCATCCCTGCTGATGGCTGAATCCCAGACAGGGGGGGCTGCTCTCCTGACTKCTTTGGTGCTATCAGAAATACATCTCATCGAGTACAGAAATTTCCACTAGCATGTGACCTATCTTACCTTCACAATTTTACTTCTGTCCACTAAATAAAGACATTAAGTTCAAGATCACCTTCCTCTTCTCTAAGGCCCTTAAAGACATTTTATGATATGCATCTGGGTTAAGAAAGCAGCTGTCAACTCAGGTACAAAGAATTTGACTATCACAACAGAARAGTCAGGGGATGAGGCAGCACTTTCCTGGAGACTGATCCAGGATCACTTCTGATCTAATTGCTCTCTGTGCTAGACAGATGAGGAACTTGAGGCCTGACTTCATATGTAAAAGCATATGGACTTGATGACTGAATGCACATGCAACTTTTATTGGGAAAAATAGGGTGGACTCTGTACATGACAGATGCTGTGGGTTTTGGGGGGTTGTCTGATTTTTTT